>NC_092814.1:308928990-309131490 GCF_023375885.2 Dermacentor andersoni
ATCATCGCCACTACCACTTGACCTCATGCACACGTAACGTTTCGTGTATTGTCTCCTTTGACACAACACTACGATGAAACAGTCCACAGTCACGTATTGCTTAAAAAAAACAAGGTATTTTATTTGTTTCACAAAGCACCTCTGAACCAGAATTCTTACGAAAGGCCTGAGAAGAAGGTAACAAAAGACTTTCACGCTACGAAGGAACAACAAAGAACAAAAAGAATTTCTGAGCGATACACATCCTTGCGCAACTTCTCTACGTCGTTTGGCCCGCAATATGTAAAGATGCAGCGGGCAGGAAATTCAATTAAAAGCAGCCATAAATACACTAAATACACTCAGGAATACTATCCTCCAGCCGTGGCTAAGTGCGCTTGGAGCGTTGTATCCACACGTTTCGCTTTTGTGTTTCCGCGCTAACAATATCCAAACAGCAGCGCGGCTGAGCCACTCTAAATAGGGATGACTTACGAACGATATTGTTTTCCTTTCGGCACTTGGATTCGAATTTAAAGAATATCGTTGAGTCTAAAGCAGAAAAAGAAAATATTTGTTTTCAAGTAAATCAATCTCTATAAGTGAGACGCAGTAGCCAGAGGCGTACTGCTTCCAACCTCTCCAGTTAGAACAAACGTCAACAGCAAAAGTGGGCAACATCAGCCGGAGTCACGGCTTTTAACGATAGCGTCATTGTCACCAATAGCTTTGTTTGTTTTCCTTTTCCGTTTTCTTTTTTTCGCGAGGTCCGCAGCGAAGGCCAGAAAGCACAAATTCCCACCAGTCATATAGAACGTTGGAGGACTGCGGGAATTCCTTTCAAGACGCAAGGAAACGGAATACCCATTGGCAGCCCATTTCCCTGCCTTGACTATGCTGTGGCTACAATTTTGGCGTTGAAGACGTTAGTTTTCCCTCTGACCGGCCATGACTGAATCTTTGCTCTAAGCGTGTGCGACACATGTACAATAGCTTGGTCACAACCAAGCACAGTTTTGGCCACTCGCCGTGCTTCTACAGCCTTGCGTTTGGTGTGGAGAATGATAATTGTGAGCAAACTCGTACGGCCCTCGACAGGAACGCTCGCTGCTCGAACACAACGGCAGTGCGCTTTGATTTGGAAGAAACAAGCGTCACACTACCTCTTGCTTCGCAGCTTGATGAATTCCCGAGCAGTGGGTGAGCATTTTAGCATGGGAGCACTTATTGCTCGGCGGACATTTTGCTGAAAACCAAATAGAAGTATACCGAGGTCCGAAGACTTAACAAAAATGAATTTCGCTATACCATTCGTTCGTTAGGGTCGTACAAGTTAACATCAGTCCCTTTAGACGACCTCCATTCACACGCGACAAATTTTGGTCGGCTTGACATGCATTCGGACGTCGTAGTGCAGTTGGAGAAAACAGAGAGAGAGAGGTAGATAAATAGAAAAAGGAAGAAAAGCAAAAATAGAAGTGGGGGGTGACAGCGCAATAATTGCGTGTGTAGTGGCTTGCACTCACCAAGTGTCAAGCTGCCGATACGAATGATTGAAAAGTACGAGTACTGCGTGTGTGCGCGCGTGTGTTCACGCACGCGTTTTGAGTGGAAAGCAACAGTCTGCGTGTTTTGTGTTGCGTATGTGCGTGCGTGCGGTTTTTTTTTTTTTTTTACACAGAGAAGTGGGACACGGGAAAAAAAGCACGGATCTAAATTACAAAGCCCTCGTCCGATGCTTAGTGGCGAACGCACAAGCAAAGCTCAACCATGTCAAGGTCAATACTGCCGGGTGTTTATTCGGAAAGCTCTATACATAGCTGGATGAAATATGTCATGGCTTTGATCTGCCGCAGGCCGCTCCGCAAAGGTAGAGCGTTTTTTAATTTAATATTTTATTTTAAAGCGCATGCTTTACTGGCCGCGAACTTGCGATTTCGCTGTGGCCGTGCTCCGAGGAGGTACATGACGTCACACCGCGTTCCTCGTCGTTGCGCTCGCCTCCGCTCGCTTCGCCAGCTGTGTCGCATGCCTGATAACATGTCGGAGAAATGAAAAGGAGAGCTCGCGTGCACCGCAACCACAGTTGAGGCGGCAGTATGGACGGCGACAATTCTGATAAGCAGGAGGAGGCCTGGAATCGACATCGGAACGAGATGAAGATGAAACGAATCGCCCAGGAAACAGACGAACAGCGCGCCGAACGACTGGCTAAACGCCGTAACATAGCTAGACAACCAGACTAACCTGGACTTGCAATCAAGATTAACCAAGGCTAACCATGCTATGCCTTAGCGTTCGCTACGTATATCCTGGCTTAGTCGAGCTAAACCACTGGCAATTTTTAATAACCTATTTGTCTCGTGGGTCGCTCAAGCAGACAGCCATTCCACCGGCGGCTCGATATCCATATGTTTATCATCCGCATCATCTGCAAAATTCGCCATAGTCCCCCAATCATCTATTGGAAGCAACAACATGGGGCTCTATAACCTAAGCTATTCCAAAGTTTTCTATTCCAATTCTGCAATCAGCCCTCCGCGATTGGTCGAAAACTTTTTTGAACCACCCCACTTCACCTGTGTGTCACGCGACTTCACAAAAACCGCGATAGCTCCCCATCTGATATGACGTGTACACACTGATTATGCATAGTTTGACCGATCAAAACAAAAATATTTATTACTGATTCGACGCCTTTTTGCCATTAGCCTTCAGCTATTGGTCAAAAATTTTCCGCCTGCCCCCACTTCACTTGCCTCTCACACGACGTCACAAAACCGCAGAAACTTACCCCGTCAACGTGATGTGTACGCGTTAAAGATGCATTAATATGCCGAACAAAACTGAATTTTCTTCTGAATAGCCGCAGGCTGCCCCGTTCCGAAAGGAATAAAAGATGGCTGCCACCGATCGCTCCGGCACTGGCTACTCGCCCCTGCCGGAGAGTATGGGTTTATTTCCGTGTAATAAATCTTTTTGCGTGGCCGCGTAACGTTTTCGAGCACTTTCGGCACGTTTACGACCTCGTTCTGCCAACTCTTCTTTGCTGAGGATCCATTGTAGCGTCATTCTTAAGCTTCCGTTGCATGCCGCCGCTATTATCGGCGAGCCACCGCAAGCTAAGTAAGAGAAAGCGGGCCAATCGCAGACGCCGGCACCACACTGTTCATCCGGTTATCGAGAGAAGTGGTTCTTGTGGGAAAGGAGGAAAGGCTGGCACTATCTTCTGCAACCCATGCGGGACCACTGCTCAGCGCCAGCAGAATGCGGGAGATGGGATTAAAAGAAAGATAGGGTAGGAGGGAGAAAGCTGGAGGGTCGTCCCAGCAGCATCAGAGCAGCCCGGCCGGGAGGGCCCAGTGGGTTCTACCGGAGGAGTACGCTGGAGGTAGACCGTATAGGAGGTGGCCCAGTAGAAGTGAACTAGTAGCAGAACAGGTAGCCCGAGGTGGTGGGATGGCCGTTAGGCCATCCGTCTTTGTAAAAATTACCTATAGTCTCGCCGAGAGCCCCGACGAGTAGAGGTACTCGACGACACTTAGGAAGGCCGGTAGCTGATTACGACAGGGGAAGAGGATATCTTCCTGTCGTGAACATGGGAGCCCCAGGCGGTGGAACTCTTGCAGAAGTCGGCCGCGGTGCTGCAGGTGAGCAGGGCAGGCCAGCAGGAGGTGCTCCAGTGTCTCTGGTTCACCACAAAAGGCACAGGCTGGCGAGGTGGCTATACCAAGGCAGTGCCGGCGAGCCGCCGTCCAGTAGCAGCCAATTCGCAGTCGGAGCAGCAACGAGGCATCCCTTCGTAGGAGGCCGTGCTGTGGAAGAGGCCGTGGAGGCCGGCCCAGGCATACCCGTTTGTCCGGGTGGCAGGCGATGATGTGCCGGCGCAGCCTGTGTCCCGAGAAGTCTGCGGCTGTTACAGCAGGGCTGAGGGGGACGCTTGAGTGGTGGGCACTTTTTGCAAGAGTGTCCGCCTCTTCATTGCCCGGGTTCCCCGCGTGTGCCGGTAGCCAATGCAGGGTAGCCAATGAGCATCCTGCGTCCTGAAGAGCCGTCAGTCTTGAAGAGAGATGCGAAACCCCAAGACTAGCCCTGTCAGGGTTCTGCAGGCATAGCACCGCCACCTTGGAGTCGCAGCAGATGGCTGCCGGGGTCGCTGGTAGCTCCTCTGCAAGTAGGTCCACAGCAAGGTGGAGTCCTGCTAGCTCTGCTGGGGTAGAGCTTGCATGTCCTGGGAGACGGCACAACTTGCTCTTTTGTAGGGCCGGTGCAACGCAGGCTGCTGTGGATGAGCCCGTCTCCGGTATCACGGATCCATCGACGAAGATGTGAAGGTGGTCCCCAAGTCTCTCTTGGAGGAGAGGGGCTGCCGTCTGCTGTAGGGCACATGCTGGGGAACAGTTCTTCGAGACACCTGGCAGCTCCGTCGAAATACGGATTGGTGGCCGATGTGGTAGGCGATGCTGTACAGCGTTTGCAGGCGTGTCCCCTATGACTTCCTTATAGAGGCCACACAGCCGTCCCATTTGTGACGCTGGCCGGGAGCGTAGGCGGGTCAGGAGTGCTTGACCATCTGCGGCATAGTGTAGGCGATCAATGTGTCGTAGCCCCTGTTGCAAGAAGAGTAATGACAGGGGCCAGGCACCTGCCTCAGCCAAAGTCTTGTGAGGTTCGGGGAACGCCAAGACAGAGCCGTACTGCTGACCGGTTGCTGCAGCTCCAGTTTCCGCAGGCGGGGTGGGGGCAGCACCACAAGAGGGAGGGCATACAGTAACCGTGAAGTGACTGTAGCTTCAAATAGCTGCAGGGCCCACCTGGTGGTACAGCCCTGTCCACGGGCAAGGAGCTGTGAGATCGCCTTGCGGACCCGAAGCATCTGGTAGCCTGCAGCCAGGTCAGCCGATGGTCAGTGCGCAGCCCCAGGTAGGTGACTGCCTTGCTCCATGGGATCTGGACGCCCTTCAAGCGCAGCCGGGCAGCTGAGCGGTGGGCTGATGCTCTGAGATGCAGTAGCAAGGACTCGGTCTTCCTGGCCGAGATGGTAAGGCCGATGCTGCACAAGTAGGCAGCCGCAGTGTCCAGAGCTCTCTGTAGGACCACACGTGCCTTGCGGATGTGTTGCGATGGTCCCCGCGCCCATAAGGCGATGTCGTCCGCGTAGATTGAGGACTGCACGGGGAAGGGAGGGTCGATCGACAGGGCAGCAGTCAATCGTGCCTTGGCCAGGTTGAAAAGTAAGGGGCTCACCACTGACCCCTGTGGTACACCTGCAGCGACTGGACGGGGGGTGCTCTTCGATTGACCCACACGTACCCTGAGGGTGCGATTGTGCAGGAATGACGAGAGGAACCCCCGCAGGTTGCCACAGATGCCGAGGAGGTGCAGGCCCTGCTGGACAACTGCGTGAGGAAGGCTGTCGAAGGCACCCTGTACGTCGATCAGCAAGAGGATCAAGAGGTCCCCGCCGGCCTTGGCGTCCTCCAGGGTGGACACCATGTCAGTGATGGAGTCTGCAGTGCACCGCCGCCGCCGGAAGCCCGTCTGTTGGTCTGCCAGGAAGCCGCGAGCACGGGCCACCCAGTCCAGTCGTGCTAGAGCCATGGCCTCCATCACCTTGCAGGCAGCGGAGGTGAGGGAGACCGGTCGATAGGATGACAGTTCCCTAGCCGGTTTTCTGGCCTTGAGGATGGGTGCCACAATGGCTGTGCGCCATGCCTCTGGTACCTGCCCTGACTGCCAGATCTCATTGAAGCACTCGAGCAGGCGCTGTTGCTCGCTGGCGGCCAGGTTGTGGAGCATCTGTGGCGTTACATCGTCTGCTCCTGGTGCGCTGCGGCGTTTCCCTCGCTTCAGAGCCGCCTGGATCTCGTGCAGGGCAAGTGGCTCTTGGCAGAAGGCAGCGACCTGGCTGGACGTCCAAGCATGGTGGATGCTGTGTAGGTTATCGATATTCAATGCAGTGGCTCGGCCCCATTGAATACCTCTCCACTTGAGCATGCTCCTCTCCTCTTGTGAGCCAATTAGATTAGACAAGCCGCTCAGTGCAGGCAATGTTATTCGTTTTTCAAGCAAACCAAAGTCACCTCCTATGAACGACAGGAGCATTTGATTGGTTTGTTCAGATAACCCTTCGGGTGACCACCCGATGCTTGCGTCGGCGGTTACGCAAATTTGAGGTCAGGAGATTGGAATAAAAACATATTGGAATAGATTTACGTTATACGCCCATGATTGATTGATTGATTGATTGATTGATTGATTGAATGATTGATTGATTGATTGATTGATTGATTGATTGATTGATTTTAACACCCTAAAGCGGCACTGGGCCTATCAGAGACGCTGCAGTTGAGGGCTCTGGATTAACTTTTGCCCCTCCGGTTTGCTTAAGGTGCACCTAAATCTGAGTATACGCTGGCGTTTTTTGCATTTCGCCTCCATCGAGATGCGCCCGGCGCAGCCGGGATTCGAGTGCGTGATCTCGTGCTCTGCAGCAAACTGCCATAGCTGCTGATCCACCGCGTCAGGCAAAGGAGCGTTGTGCGATCCCCGATGATCTCGAGAATAAGTACGTAATAATCAATCTTAGTATTGCCGATCCGAAAGCATATATGTACGTAGATGAACGTTACTTGTAACTCGCGCTGAAATGATGTCCGCGCTGCATCACCATGCACGTAGCATTCGGAGTACGCAAGTACACCTAGTTTCTAGCAAGTGCGCTAGTCTATGCGTATACCGGCGTTAGACAGGAAATGGGAATCAAAGCAACAAGTGCTGATTCCGGGATAAAAACCTGGCGGGTTGCGTGTAACAACACGCTGTGCGCAATTTTTTTTTCTTGGCCATGAGTATAGGCCATTGCAGCTGTCTGGAAAAGTGACAAAAAATTTAGAAAATAACGTTTATTCTGAGTAAACAAGCCACAGTGCAGCAATCCGTCCTCTCATGTGAATGCAGCTTAAAGCGCTCCGATTCTGTTAATCGACTTGCAAGGGAAAAAAATGTAGCATTAAACACGTACCACGTTTACATCAGGAACACGGCGAAAGAAAAGAAAAGGGCGGTGTGAAGTATACTGCATAGGTCATTCAGTAAGCGTCGAGATTACCACCAAAAAGTGAGAATACCCGCCGTTGATGGCTTCGGCGATCAAAACGTCGGTCATCTGCCCACGTTGACTGTCGACGCCGCAGCTATGCAGACTACAGACACGCTATAGAGGATTCCCTTGTGCTCGCCCACCAACCGCCACACGCTCACACATACACTGGCGCCGTGCTCTGCGTAAATGGCGTTCTCGGGTGTTAACAAACGTTCCTCATATGGGGAGCGCGCCATCGCTGTACGCTATAGAATTACTGTATAGGCTTTTGGGAGCCACGTAAATGAACTCTACTGTACACCACAGAGGCACCGGAAAGGCTTGGCGGAGAGAGGTTGTCGCTCGATCCCCTACAGGACGCGCCTGCAGTAGTAGCCGAGTGACTTGCACTTCTCGCACAGATGCTGTGGATGCTCTTTGCTCTGGTCCGAGACGTCCAGGCCATCCGGCTTCTCCAGTGGTCTCTGCGGAACAGCAAAAGAGAGCGAAAGAATCACTGAAAGGCGCACTAACACCGGCCCAATGAGCTGTCCTTCGTGGTGGCATTATTTTTTTATGGGGCAGCCATTTGAGTCGTGCTGTGACAATACGAGCCCCAATCGCAAACCGTTCATGTACTATATATAAGTGCCAGTTGATTGTGGTAGGGAGAGAGAGAACTGAAAAAAAGCCGGACAGTCAGATAAAGCTGGAATGTGGCTCCCATTCCATTCATGGCATCCATTCCGTACAGTTGCTTCGCTAGGCTTTCTTGATCTCTCACGTCGTGCATACCAAATCTACCGTCAAATCTGCATAAACCTACCGGAGTTTTTCAACGTTGCATTGCTTCTGTCGAACGACTCTTGCAAACATGAACCTTCTTTTTGTTAGCTTGTTTTTCCTATTATTTCTATTGCGACAGCAATTATATAAACACGCCAGGCGCATTTCTGCCGTCGCCGTCGCCGTGAGGTTCCGCGTAAAGTCCAACTGCGATAAAATCGCCGCCGCGCACCGTAGCTGGATGTCCGAGTGAAAGCGTGCGAGGGTGAGCCGGCGATCGCGACTCAATCTCGCGCACGCAAGAGAGGAAAGTGGGGAGGCTTCGGGGGAAGGGTAGGGAGGGGGGGGGGGGCGCGTTCCTCTCCAGGCAGCCTGGACGGCCGCGCTCGCTCGCTCGGGCCGCTGTATCTTGAAAGCCATCTGCGGCGGGGACAGAGTCGGCCGCGCGCCTTGTTTTCGCGACTTAGGCCGCGTTGATGCGAGACGCAGCACAAAGGTCAATTCGCTCACTGCTGCTGCCGCGCTTCCTCACTCCAGCGTTTCGACAGCCAGTTCCCGCAGTTATCGAGTGAGATGTGTTCATGTTTGCCTCTGCGCGCATAACACCGTGATTGTTAATTTAGTTAGTGCGCTTGTGTTTACACATTTATACGGCTGATAAAACTACTATCCTTACGTCGTATAGCTGTCAACTAATTTGCTATTGCAATCGATGATTCGCCTTTCCGGCGAGACTGTGACTTCTTTTTGTGGTTATGTGTCGTCAGAACAATGTGCAACAATCACTGGTTGCCTAACTTCGCTGGTTGTTTTTTTTTTAAATCATTCATAGATAGAGTAGTTGCGGTGGAGTCAGAGACACATGAGAGATGCATGTGTACCGACCATGAAACTAAGGTTACGAACTCTAATGTGTGGCGGCAGGCAATGCTGTCACGGTGACAAATAAACTACAGTGAGGTATATATGTATATACACGTGACTGACAGTAATATAAACATGAATACAATATTGCTGGGAAATAGTTTTACAGGTCCTTTTATACGTCTTGACTTTAGGTTCACATAATTTCCACTCTGATCACATCTATTTTGTATCTGTAACAAGCGCAAATGTATTTCAGGCTCTAGTACATAATTCTTGTCAATACCACACCACGTTTACTGTGCTTTCGTGAAATCAAATAGAATAGCTTTAACTCCAGCGAACATTGTGAGCTCCTCTTTCTTCATGTGCCATGCTATCGTCAGACAATGACAATTTCCTCTTAAAACCTAACGTTACCGCCAAAACATAATGTAGAAGATAAAGTCAATATAGTGCTTTACGCCGTTCTTCTTATTTAGCCGGCAATTCTGGGGCCGAATTCACAGAGCTTTGCGCTCGTGCTCTTTGCTATTCTAATATTATGTCCAGCAACATAATTAGCTGAAATTGTCTCTTACGAACAACTATAGCGTAAGAGGTTATTGTAAATACGGGCCCAGAACACTATGGTCTTTCGCCGTCATTCAGCAATCACACCTAGTATTGGACAGCTGTGCCAAGCGTCAGCAAATCTAGACCGCGCTTCACTGGACCGAATTGTGTTATTTATTTATTTATTTATTTATTTATTTATTTATTTATTTATTTATTTATCGAATATTTTTTTCTAAAGTCAATACAAGTGCTGACACGCACACAAGGTCGCCGATGAAAGCTTCGCGCGTCGCACTTGTGAGCAACCAGCACTGAACCTTTGCGTGCGAACAGCATCGCCGTAACGCACAGCCTAGCGCGCGAACGGTGGACACAGTTTCCAGAATATCACATGCCGTGATTTCGCCGTCAGCAAGTTTCCCGATCATCTCGAGACACACTTTTGGCGGCTGCTCACATGTCAGGGAACCGAAGTGTTGGGACGTAGCAGCGCACGCGCTCATGGACATGACCATGGACAGAAGTTGGTCGTTCGCATCGGGCTATGCAAACGTTGATACAGGCGCGCGTCTATTATCGTTAAGTACGTCGCGCCACCTTCGTTGCTTCCTCCCTACCGGATGGCGTCAGCGTATAAGTGTTGCACACTAATACTGTCGTAGCGCCTCTTGGCCAGCGCTGGTTTCCCATAGCACGCGTCTCTGTGAGAAAGATCCACGCGGTAGCGAGCGCGCAAGGTTGTCCATCGCTGTGAGATTTACTGGACCACGAAGGCCCATACCAGCGGCTCTCCGGAAAACGTAGAGACGCGAAAACCTGCAAGCTGATAGCAACGGCACAATCCATCGCTGTCGGACTCGACACGCGTGGCTGACGAACGGTAACAGCGGTGGATAAAAAAGAGTAACCTCCGTATAGTAACGGACACATTGGCCAAGCTATTGCGCGCGATCTGCGCCCGCTGAAGTTGGTGCGGCGTATACTTTCCGTACGGGCCGACTTGCTTTCGCACCTTCTACCCGCCGTGGTGGCCTGGTGGCTGTGGTGTTACGCTGCTAAGCGCGAGGTCGCGGGGTCAAATCCCGACCACGGCAGCCGCGTTTCTGTGGAGGCGAAATGAAACATTTGAGTGCAGGTTGAAGAACCCCAGCGGTCAAAATTATTCCGGAGTCTTCTGCTACGGCGTGCCTCGTAATATCATGATTTTAGCATGTAAAACTAAAAAAAAATAATAAATTCGCAGCTCTGCCTCTTTCCTCACCCGTAATAAAAAGAAAGAAGAAACGCTCAGCCTCAGCCTTCACGAGCGCGAGACGGACTGCCGCCGTGTAAACGCTGCCGTGGCTTTTCGGTTAGCGTTGCGAACAGCATATAGTTAGCGGCCATTTCGCGAAGCCAGTAACCAGCTGCGGCCATTTTACGGGCAAAATAAATCTCGACGCCGTGTTTTGTAACGATGCATTTCATTTTTTAGTCCATTTTCCTCGCGGATACTGCCGCGCCATCGCCAGGGTCAGCCTCTCGGAGCAATCGACGATGACCAAAAAGAAATGCAAAATAAAATGGGTCAGCAAAAAGACTGGCTTACAGCTGCTCTTAAGAACAACTCCACCGTAAGAACGCCTTTGGGAATACAGGCCCAGGGGCCGAATTAGCGATTCGTTTTGTTGATATGTCCAGCGTCACGGTAGGTTGGCACCTGCTCTAATACGAAGAGTTCAAGAGTAACAACTTATCTGCGAGGACCGGATGTTTAGGACGTAATAGCCAGACCGCAGGATAGCAGCCTCGTGTGTTTTGAGTCGAAATACCGGGCATGTCAAAGATGAGATTGAATAGGAAACGGAAAGGGGAGGGGGGTTACGTAAGTTAAGCATTTCTAAGCCTCTGAAATATCCCTAGTTCCTTATAGGTGGGTCGAAAAAAGCGGCGGTGGCGCATGGATGGAAGGGATTTAGTCCCAGTGTTCCCGGAATTCTTTTCCTCAGTAGCATAGTCGACAACCGTACAGGTGCCGCAAATGCGAAGGTCGTTGTTCCAAACGCAGCGATGGCAGCTTGATAGGGAAAAACTGTGCCATCAATTATTCACTTAACAAAGAGATCCATCAATAGGCGATCTCGCGAGCGGCAGGGTACGCCTTGTGTGGGATTGCAAAGGTTTGCCCCTATTAGCGGCGAGAATTTGGAGTGGCGCCCTCTCGCGAGTGACGTCACGGCCAGGACGCCGCTCGATCCGGCTCGCTCGGCTGCCGCGCGCGCTCGTTCTCTTCGTGTATGCTTGAGGTATTGGTTGCTCGAACCGTAATTATTCAAGCATATGTCGGCTTTTTTCTGCTGCCACACCTGAACCACAGTTCCTTCTTCAAAAGCGCATGAGTCGAGAAAATGTGCGGCTTGGATATCGCAAGCTATGTAGCGTTGAAGTGGTCTACATGTTTTGCAATGCATATATGCGCTGCGTCTGTCCATAAATTTTCCGTAAAAAGAATGTCTGCAAATTCCACACGCGAAGTTGTGCATGATGCTTTGCTAAACACTTAACATGGCTTTAGTACTTAGCTATGAGAGACATTGCATTTTACATGGAAGAAAAGTCTTGGTATTTGGTGTCAACATGTTATCCGTGTTAGAAAGACACTGCCCAGCGAAGCTGACATCATGATTCTTATTACTCTAGCGAGTTGGTGTAGTCGAATATGGCCACTTTATTAATGCGTAAAATAAAGGGATAGGCGCACATTTCGTACGAAAAAGTTTGCTGCTACTTTCACCGCTCTCTAAAACAGGCCCCCATGAAACGCATTGCCCATGGCCGCTAACGCGATGGCACGTCATGTACAGTATTTACATAGTTAATACACAAGTACCATAGTAGCAGTCACCTGAAAGAAATGTTTTGTGGTTAAGATCGAGAGTAGTAGCCTTCACTAGCCTTTATCGACAACACTCTACATTAATTGGAGTGACCGACAGTGCAGCACGCGAGGTCTGCGGCACCGAAGAAAATATCGACCACATGCTGTGCCACTGTCCACGATACGCCCCAGAATTACAAGAACTTGCTACGCTCTCCCAAAACTGGACAATCGGCCGCCTTCCGTGCAAGTGCTGCTGGAACACCGCTCCCATCGCTCGTCGGCCCATAAAGCGGTGAAGGCACTTCTGTGCTTCTTGAGGACGACGGGCTTGTGTGAACGTCTGTGACTATCAGTGCACTTACTATTAGACCACACGCGTCAGCGAACTCACCGCTCATTCCCTTCTTTCCTTTTCTCCTCTCTCCCTGTCATCTTTGTTTTCCTATTTCCCATTCCCCCGGTGTAGGGTAGCCAACCGGACGTTATTCTGGTTAACCTCCCTGCCTTCTGCTTTTCTATTTCTTCCTCCCTTCCCTCTCCCTAAGCACCGGTAGCAACCGACTGTCGTTGTGGCGAGGCACACATTGTTCGCGAAGCCCATCAGTTCACTACAAATTCGAATTGAAACCACAAAGCAGTTTTTTACAGCGCCAATTGCAATGCCTAAAGTATACTCGAGGTACTACAGCGCAGCTTAGACTGCCCAGAAAAAGAAACTTCAAGCACCTGCTGCCTCAGCCTGTCTCGATCCAGCGTTGTTCAATTATACAAAGGGAGAACTATTCGCTTCGTCAGTACATAAAAGAGAACCTCGCGCAAACATTCATAAGGAAGACACTACAAGCATTTTGGGGCCCTCCGCCGGGGAATTATAACTTCAATATGTCCCATACTACTAATGAATGACGCTTCAGCTTCTTTCTGGCTGCAGCCATACGGTCCAAAGGGCATATTTCAGAAAAACATTTGGACCAAGCAGCCTGTGTCAGTTCGCCAAACAGATTCGTCATGTATATTCCTTAAGCAACTAGCGCCAGTAAATTGCTCAGGTGACTTGAATGTGCAGCAGGGGAAAGGGAATATATATTGGTACATTCCTCTTCGTTTTCTGCAAACAGTTGTAAGCTTCAATAAGTTTACTTCAAATTGCCGCAACTTTAAATAAATACGTGAAGAACCGCCTAATATTGAGAAGCAGTTAAAGAAGCAAGTAGTGCAGGTAGAATCCAAACTGCAGTGTTAGTTAAGTCTTCGTGTTACTGCCGAGCGTTTCTGTGAAGAAATACAAAAGTTGTATATTATACCATGAACTACTCGTCGTGAGCAAGGCTGTTTTAGCGGATTAAGATCAAGGTAACTGTTGTAGAATTCATAGTCAGCGTTTGTGACATTTTGCACGGCGGCAGGTATGGTATCATAACTGGATCCTTATATGCTATGTTTTTGCAGTTGTCGCCCCGCGCATGAAAAGCCCGCAGTCAGCTGGTCTGCGCTCCTTCGGCTCACACTGTAGCGTTGCCATTGAGAACTGTATTGTCGTCTAAGAAATAAGCTATTTGCATACGTTTTCGTGAACGAAGACGTCGTGAAAATATATTTGAGACGACCGCCATAAGTGTACAAGCAGAGGGAATCAGGGTGAACAAACGAAAACACCGCAGAAGGCTCCCAGACACCTCCCGAACTGCAGCAGACGACAGGCGTGAGTCCGTGCCCTGACGTCACGCGAGCGGCGCTCGCAGCGCCCCTGTACTTCGTTCTCGGGGCCAATAGGCCAGTGTCTTCTTGGGGAACGACTAGGCGACGGAACCACTTGCCATAGCGCTCATCAATACTTGCCGTGATAGAGAAATGTTGTCGTCTACGTGTCATCGTTCGGCGAATCGCAACAGGGCCCAGACACTGAATTCACAAAGCTTTTCGTTCATGAGCCGCAATTCGCGGTGCCGCGTGTGTAATCTGGCAAATTGAACGAATGATTTTACGCCGCGGTTAATTCGATCTACTTGACTATCTTGAAATGTAAACAACGCGGGGCTATACCTTTTGTGATGACTGCTTTCAACGTTCCAATGTAAACATGTGCCGTAACGTACGTTGGTAACTTGGAAGCTAATTAATGCAATTATTTAAGTTAGCAAATTGAGTGTTTCAGTTTTTCAGGCAAACAATGTCCGCCTGAGCAGATATTTCATGTGTAGTGACGTAATTCGAGTAACATTTGTAGGCTTTCATAATCAAAAATTGTTTGAAAAAAAAAAAAACACAATATATACCTTGCCGCAAGTAAGCAAAATTTCGTGCAGCACGGTCGACCGCACACTCAGCATACTGGGTGTATTTTTTTAGAAGGTCAAAAGTTTTTAAAAATTCCCTTTGGCAGATAGCACAATTCTAACCCTTGATCTAAATTAATCGATGAGGCGGCCATCACTTCTGCGAGAAATGAAAACGTTTAATTAAATAATTAACAATACACGAATTAACTTTTCAATTAATTGGTTTACGCCACACATTTCAATGCACGAATTACAGCAGGCGAGTTCTTAAGGCGTATCCACTTGAAACAGATTTTCTGGACTGCACCAGAGGTCATAATTTTCAACGTGTCCGACGAAATGCACTGGCGTTCCAGTTACTTCTTTTAGGAAAACGCTGTTTTATGCACTGAAGCACTAAAGATATCCTTACGTTGAATGTAAACGTGAGTGTCGAAATAAACAAGCGTCGAGCAAAGATAACATTATTGCAAGGTCATGCGGTTATCAACAGATACATCTGCGGCCCTCTCAAAAGCTAGAACGCCATTTTGCTCAATGCATGCCCTAAGAATGGGAAACAGTTCCGCATGTGGCGCAGAAAAAAAAAAGAAAACCAATTTTCACGAAAGCCTGCCTGTCTGCTATGAATACACTTAGTTGCGAGTGACGCACTTTCCTCTCCTGGTCTTATTACACCGTATTAAGCATAAACCAACTAGCGGAGCAACAAGTGTTGATAGGTATTCGAGGTTGGTTGGAAAGAACATGTCCAATAAAAGAAGTGGCACTTGCAAAGAAGGGTACTTTTGATAAGAGACAATGCGTACCTTGCGCCACCCATTCATTTTCTTAATGATATTAATTAATCGATGAATAACTGTAATACGAATAACCTGCCTCGGCTCGCGTGTTTGTCAAATTTAAGTGCACCTGTTTCATGATCTGCGATCCCAACCACGCGACTGTCATAAAAAAAAAAAAAGAAAACTGGGAACACTGAAAATAGCGACAAAAAGCGACGCATGTCTTCGATAACGTATACACGTTGCAGTGCATCCGGCCGACCTCGGTATGTGCGCACATGTTTCTTTAGTCTGTTTATTTTTTTTTCATCGTGCGACACTATGCAGGCAGCGCCAGTGTTCGCCGCGCCTGTGCGGGGCATAAATGGACCGAACGCCGAGTCGCAGGTGTCCAGAGACGACGCCGGTCCTGCGCGGCTGACTGCGAACACGATCGCCGTCGACGTCGTCCGCTGAAACCCGAGGCTCTCGACATCACCGCGGAGGTAGGATCGCCGTCTCGCCAGACCAAACGACGCCAAAAAAAAAAAAAAAAAAGATACCGAAAACACACAAAAAAAAAAAATGTCCGTGAACGTGGAGCACGTCACCTTCGGCGTGCTGATGGCCGCCAACCTGGGGCTGGGCCTGTACTTCGCCTTCTCGCGCCGAGCCCGCAAGGCGCCCACGGCCGACGAAGTGTTCCTCGGCAGCCGCACCATGGGCACGCTGCCGCTGGCCATGTCGGTGCTCGCCTCCATGATCTCGGCCATCGGCGTCATCGGCTTCGGGGCGCACTACTACGCGCACGGCTTCCACTACGCCTGGAGCCTGGTGTCGGCGCCGCTGCTCGTGCCCGTCGTCACGCTCGTCGTCATTCCGGTCCTGTACAAGCTGCGCGTCACCTCTATTTTCGAGGTGGGTTCCGCCACGTCGACCTCGGGTTAAAGCCCGCTGCGCTCGATTGGCGCCGCGGTAAACGGGCTGGAACGCTCGGAACGCTCCGGCGATCGTTTCGCCGCCGCGGTTGTGCCGCGGGACGAAGCGATTCGCGGAGCGTCTCGAGCGGCTCGAAGTGCACCGGTACTCCGTTGAGGCTATAGGAGAAAACATTCGCAGCTTACACGTCTGTCTCGGTCAGTAGAAGGAAGTCCAACGTAAGAGGAAGCTTTAGCTGGGGCCCAACTCATGACGCGGCCTATTCGAATACATGTAAAACGCAGAAACGCTTTTCTGAAATAACCCCCGGACCGCCGGTTCTAATGAAATCGGTTGCATTTGAGAGAGAAAGGTACCTTCTAATGACTGCCGGCAGCGGAATATCAAGATAGGGCCTGACTTTTGTTAAAATAATTTTCGAAAATTCCAAAGTGCGAAAAAAAGAGAAGCAGGAAGTTCACAAATTAATAGCTCTGCATCAAGAACAGATATGGCGGTTCTGTAAACGGCATCCAGTAGACCATTAAAAGCGGGAAAATTGATATGTCAATATCTATATTACGTGAAATCGTTACGTTGTGTACAAGGGTTCTGCAAAAGCTATATTTCCATGTTACTAAATTTCTTTCAGGTTCATGTGTAATATATCAATTTTGTCCGCTGTGCGGTGACAGTGTGCGGCGACAGTGACCAACTGTGATTGTATGTCTGTGATCCTTTCTTTCTTTATCTCTATCTCTTGTTATCACTTTACCTCCCCCTCCCCTCTTTCCCCAGCGTAGGATAGCAAACCGGATCTTCCCCTCTGGTTAACCTCCCTGCCTTTCCCCTTTCCTCTATCTCTCTCTCTTGTCCGCTTTAGATGTACTGTTAGATGCAATGCACAGAATTTTGATATCGTTTTTCATTGCCGAAAGACAGGGATGTAAACTTGAGAGTTTCGTTTTCCGAAACTTCGCGATTTTTGCCAATTTTTAACAAAAAATTCACAACTAAATAAAGAAAGTCGAAAACAGCAGTCACTAGATTTTTTTTTTCTTCAAATGCAACAAACCTCGTCAAATTTGGTGCAGTGGTTGCCGAGAAAAATGAATTCTCCTTTCACATGTATTTACATAGGAGCAACCGAGCTAAAGCTTCCTCTTGAAACAGCTGTGCGTCCTCTTTTCGGAAGTGAAAAAACAACATCATAATAATAAGTGCATTTGAATAGCGGTAAGGGTAATATAGTTAAGGGTCGGGTAACGGTAGGGTAGTTGCGCTTTAGTTGGCTTGGGTTCAAAGAATGCACTTTTTCCGCGGAACGTTTGAACACGGAAGAAAAGCCATAAATGACCGAACCGGTGCTAGATTGTCAACAAGTGGTTTACTTCCTGGAAAGGCAACGTGTATGCGCATGAAAAAAACGAATAAAAGCAGTGCCGATGTTTCGCACACGTTGCGCACAGAGCACTGTAACGTGGGTCGGTGAGCTCTCCAACAACAAAAAAAAAGAAAAAGAAAGCAAGGCCTTTCTCGCCTGTATAAGCGCGTAATGTTGTCGGGGTGCTTTGAGGCTCTCGAGGTTTCTGTTCACGACCCGCCGTGGTTGCACAGTGGCTATGGTGTTGGGCTGCTGAGTACGAGGTCGCGGGATCGAATCCCGGCCACGGCGGCCGCATTTCGATGGGGGCGAAATGCGAAAACACCCGTCTACTTAGATTTAGGTGCACGTTAAAGAACCCCAGGTGGTCGAAATTTCCGGAGTCCTCCACTACGGCGTGACCCATAGTCAGAAAGTGGTTTTGGCACGTAAAACCCCGTAATTTTAGGTTTCTGTTGAGTATCCAGATCTTGGGACATAATGCGTAAGGACTGTAGCCACACGACGTGGCACACACGAGTTGTTAACTTGTTTACTTCGTTAGCGAGAAATGTGGTGTGTACACTATTGGCAAAAGGGCATTTACCACGTGGGTGGCCGCTGTCTGGAAGTTACGCTCACAAATAGAAAAAAAAAAGAAGAAAGAAAGTGATAAGCGACTTGCGCTTCATTTCGATTGATGCGCTCACCAAGCACTGCGCTTTATCGCGGTTGTGCAGCCCAAACGCTTTTGCGCGCTTCTTTCTTTATTTATTTATTTATTTATTTGTTTATTTATTTATTCATTCATTTATGTTGTCGTGCCCACGCGTGGCTGATTCCATTCTGATCATTTTATGCGCATGAGGTTTTGTAGTGCGAATTGCGTGACGCGGAGTAACATTGCGAATTTTCGCAATCGTCGCGGTATTTTGCAATGCGCTCGAGGTGGTCAGTGTACCGCTACGCTCTGCTGCACTGCCAACCCGGTGATATACGAGCGCGGGGTTGACGGTGTTTGAGCGAACATGTTCGCTTTCATGGAAGGGCTTCATTCATCCAGCCTTGCGAGCTATTTTGGGCACGCTAACGAGGTCTCTTCGTAGTTCCCTCTTTTAACGTCAATCTAATGAGCTAATCCTACCGAGTAATAAGCTTTTTCGCGGAAAACAGCCAAAAAGAAGACGATACATACTACTCGCTACGTCAGAAGGAAACTGATAGTTTGCCGGTTGAAGTTCTCTGTCTACCGAGAGAAAAATTACACTCTTTCCCTTCTTGTGCTGTCGTCGCATTCGGCAAGTGTAACTCAACTGTGCCAATCTACGCAATGTCCACAAGTCAGTATCTTCGTTAATTATGTTTTAACTAGGAAAACTTTAGCGTATGATTTGGATAACTTTAGATCGCGTGCCTACGGAGCTGAGCATTTCGACCTGCCATCCAAACGAGAACAGGTGAAGTTTCCACCTTCCTGCGCAAGCAGCGCATTCTGCTTCTACAAACAGCCCTGACCTTAACTATATTTATGTTTCCTCGGAAAAATTTCCATCCTGACGATTTAGGGGCAGGACACGACTACAGGGTCGTAGTAAGGATTTAGCCAGTCTTTGTGGATGGTCTCACGCCCTTGGCGTTCGTTGTTCCGCATGCGGCTCAAGCTGCTCGATAACGCAGTTTCCGCGCAAAGATTGCTTGACCACACGGCAACGGCTGCTGTACTCCGAAAGGAGTTTCGTCGACAAGACCGAGGCTGGCTGAAGGGATCGATAGCTTTACACGTGAGTGGAGGGCATAACGTGCGGACTGCTTCGAGGCATCGCGATGGTGCTTTTGGTGCGGTTGATCAGCAGTATGCGACTCTCTTCATCTCATTTAGCAGTATGGAAAACTTTCGTTAATAGACTCGGATATATTAGGGTAGTGCGGAGGGACGGTGTCTAGCGTTCAAGAGGGTTTGTGCCGGAAAGTCAGTAAGCACTGAGAGAATCCAGGAGTGGTCTGCGTGGCAGCATTATATGCGTGCACGTCACGAAGGGAAGAACATGGTCGCAGTTTCAGTCATGGGTAGCGACGTACATTGCGAACATATCGCCCATCGTGCGGTTAAGTTTTTCTGCCAGACCATTAATTTGAGGATGGTAGGTGGTGGAGTCCGGTAAACGACTTGGCATTCCTTTAGAATCTCTTCGACAACGTCCGACGGAAATATACGCCCTCGCAAGCGGAATCTGTGAGGCTGAGGCATCGTCTGAGGCTCTTCTTTCAGCGTCGGTAGTGAGGGAAAAAAAAAGATGTGTCAAAATCGGAATATTAATTTCCGCACGTGACATCGCGTGCCTTTGAACGCATTTCCTTTTGAAAGCTTTTCAGGATTTCCGTTTGCAACTTACAGGGTGGCTCATCTGCGCAGCAGGTTTATGAGTCTCTTGTTTTGTTTCATTCCGCTGTACTTGCCCGAACAGCGAGCGCGCAGTCGTGCTTCGCGTAGATCTGCCAGTGAAGGCCTAATCGTGCGCGAATGTCTTTTTGGTGTTCTGTGGGGTTCTTCGGTCCTTCGCGGCATCCTAAGTGCACGTGGATTACTGGCGAATCCTTTCGTAGGAAGTACAGAAGCAGCTTCCATATATATGACACCATTTTTCATGGTTCTCGCGCACTTCCAATCGAATCCGTACAGACTTCTGCGCAATATAAAACTCGCACCGTTATGAAGGTTGGGAAATGTATTTGACAATAAGGTGACTTCCCCCCTCCATCACCTGCGTCGAGCATGCATCATCTTTCAAGACTGCGATAACTAGTCTTATCTTGAGTTTATCTCTCTAAATACTAATCATTATTGGAACGTGTTGTATCTCATTTATTGTTTGTTGTACCCACCCCTTGCGTAACGCCCTTCTGGGCCATGAGGGTAATCTAAATGAATAAATAAGCAAATGCCCGCACTGAATGTACATCAGAGAGTACCTTGCCTTGAGCTGCGACAGGTGCCTGCATGGTCCGTGGTGTGGCGCCGCCTGTGCGTCCCGCGCAACGAAGGCGTTGTTAACCTTTCTGGATGACACTGGTTTCAACGAGATCCTTCAATTGCTGTGCGTGCTGCGCATTTAACACGGCCTGCTGCGCGTGGCGTGTTTTGTGTATGCCACGTGACTGTGACAGGTACACTGTTCGCGTCGTTTTATGTCTCAGCATTCCCGTTTGGAGCAACATGCTGCGCCTGCCGCCAGGCAAGCCTCTCCAGGATTCATAGAGCAGACCCTCCCTTTCTGCATCAAAAGGCGTCGCTAGCACTCCCTTTCTTTAGAGTGTATAAGTGACCTATAGGGACGCTCTTCAACTTCCGTGCGTATGTGGCGCCGTCCTCTTCTCGCCCGCGCGTATGTGTGGCATAAGCCATAAAAAAATATAGACAAATATATTATCCGACACAGAGGGTGAAAAGCGAATGAATATGTAAATATCTACTGCAGCATCGGCCAGTTGGCTGCATGAGAGAGAGAGAGGGGGAGAGAAGGGGTAAGGTAATTGCAGGGAGTTTAGCCAGCTGATCTGGGTTGCATTTTTACAATTGCTAGTAGATACAGCGGGGCGTGGTGTCTCTCGCGGCGCTCGACGTTTCTGCGCAGGCACGAGTAAGAGCGGGTGCGAAAGAGAAAATTTGGGGGCCTTTGCTCCTTGAATATATGACTCTGCTTAGGCACCACGGTTGAGAAGTTTCTTCGCGTGTGTTGCGTGCGTTTGTCCCTGGGCGTGCCGGCATAGCGAAGTGGGGTAGAGTTTGTTTACACCCCATTTTGTGATCGCTGTGTGTGAAGGTGCGTCGGATAGACTTTCTCACGCGTGCGGCGCTGGTGCTGAGTCAGTTATGCCGGATTATAACTTTGTCGCGCCTTACGGCACTCTACCTTCAAAAAACAAAAACATCATTGATTTTCCCAGGGGAGCGATAAGGGCCGTAGTATAGGCCGGGCCTGCTCTCCTGGGCTTTTCGGAAGTATTTCTGAGTGGTCCCGTTTGAGTGAAACAAACGCACATTCCCTTAGCAACCGCAGCTGAACGCGATTACCTTATGTCACGCCATGAGGATAATTGGCTTTGCGTCTCGTCCATGTTAGGTTAGGTTAACTTAGGTGTAGGTTAGGTTTAGGTTAGCTTAGGTTACGTTAGGTTAGCGTAAAAGGCGTTACGGTGCGCGGCGTATTCTCACAGCGGTTACGCCGTGTGGATCATTGTCTTTGCGTCTCGGCCCCATTATGTTACGTTAGGTTACGTTAACGTTAGCTTAGGTTGGGTTACGTCAACGTAGCGTTACGCTAGAATAGCGTAAAAGCAGACGTGGCGCCGCGTGTTCTCACAGCGGTTACGTCGTGAGCATTATTGTATTTCTGTCTCGGCCTCGTTAGGGTAGGTTAACGTTAGGTTAGGTTACCGTTAGGTTAGGTAAGCGTAATATGCGTTAGGGGGCGCGGCGTATTCTCATAGCGGTTGCAGGGGCGTCTAGCGTCGCCGGCGCCCTTTCAGCCACTCGCGTTCAACCGCGGTTGTTGAGGCGCTATGCCTTCTTGGTTTTCAATATGCGCGGATCTGCCTTTTCCATGGTCCCTACTGCTCCCACGGAAACATCTGCGATGTTATAACCTGTTTCACCGCGCCGGCAGCCAACAAAAATAAATACAGGATGGGGTTTTACGTGCCAAAACCACGATATGATTATGAGGCACGCCGTAGTGGGTGGCTTCGGGAATTTTGACCACCTGGGGTTCTTCAACGTGCACCTAAATGTAAGTACGCAGGTGTTTTCGCACTTCACCCCCATCGAAATGCAGCCGCCGTGGCCGGAATTCGATCCCGCGGCCTCGTGCTTAACAGCCCAACACCACAGGCACTAAGCAACCACGGTGGGTACCGCGCCGGCAGCCAGCGTCTGACCGTAAACAAACTCGAACCGACTCCTCATTGCCGGCACGCCTAGGGACAAACGTCTACAACACGCGCTAACTTCCCCTCCCTAGTGCCTAGGCAGAGTCATATATTCAAGGAGCAAAAGCCGGCACGTATTCTCTCTTGCACCCGCTATTACTCGCGCGTGCGCGCAAGCGCTCGGCACCTCCGCAAGTGCCACGCCCCGCTGTACTTATTAGCAATTGTAAAGTAGCAGCCCGCTTGGCTACCATGCCCCGCGTAAGGAGAACTGAAAGAAGGAGAGGAGTTGAAACTTTGCACGGACACACGCACAACGAAGTTGACATTGCATATCGTTCAGTTCGTCACAAGCGGTCACACAGGCCGGTGCGTTTCAGGAAACGCAGCAGCGCTTTAGTGGCTTGTCACATCGCAGACGCACGAGGCCACCGTCCGATGATATTTTGTTCTGTAAAAAAAAGCTAACATGCAATTTTCCAAAAACTGTGCGAAATGTGTCTGATTTTCGTACAACGAGGTTTCATACAGGAGGTGTGTTAAGGTTTCCTCTATGGTACATGTGCTTCGATGCAAGTGCCTTGCATCAAAGCACCAGTGACCACATTCAGAGATGGCATGGATACTTCTTCCTACTTAAAGGAACACTAAAGGCAAATAATATGCCGACGTGGATTGTCTAAATACCATACCATAAACGTCGCAGCGCTTGTTTCGTGACAAGACTGAGTTTACAAGAACATTCCATCTGAAGGATTCGAATACCTTTATCGCAATTAAAATCTCCCGCCACCCAACCGGGGAGTGATGACGTTGCATACGCCATCACCTTTTTTTTCCCCTGTCGGTGAATAAAACGGCGCCCGACAGACGGCGGCACGGTTTTTTGCACAAAACGCGAACGTGCGGCCATAGGGAAACCGAGCCAAGACAGAGCGGTGGATTCGCCGCTGCAGCTGCTTTTGGTCGAATGGCGTGGACCATTCGGCCGTCCTGCAACATCACATGAAAGTGGAATTCTCTACTACTTGAAATTTGTGCGAGTTTCGCGAGCCAGCAAAACCAGCGCAGCACTACGCGATAACGAAACTACTGAAACGCGAAAGCGCGGGCGCAGCAGAGTCGAGCGAAAATGAGACCTTTCGACCACCCGCGTCGTTGTCAAAGGTAATGTCAAGGAGTTATTTATTCTAGAAACGAACCAGAACTGCACAAGCAGCATTTTTCTTTCGTCTTATAGTGCAATACAATATATATGACGTTTTTATAACGAGTGGTTGAGTACTAGAGACAAAATTTAAATAAGGAGTGCCTTCGCCATCGGGCAAATGCTTGAATGTCCCGGAGGAGTCTCCAATAGTGTCCAGCGTTTACCTGAATTTCTCAATTACTAAGGCTCTGTTCATGGTAATATTGTCGCCTTCGAGATTCTCAAGCACTAATCTATCACCTTAGCTTGACATAATACTTGCCTTTAGTGTCCCTTTAAGGCCCTGAAATATTAGTCTGTATTTTTCTGTGTTCATTTTCTTCGGTGGGGTTTGATTGCTACTGTCGTATTGAGGCTGGGCCTGAGGCAGCTCGCTTCGTGCCACATATCCGCAACGTACGGCAGAACTGTCCACATTTATACTGACGGCCGAGTCATATCATCTGACACAACAGCAGCTTTCGTGATTCCGCAGCTAGCTACTACATGGGGGTTAAAGCTGGACGGCAGATCAACGTCAGCAGCTGCCGAAATTGCCAACCGAGAGGCAGTCACATTCGTTTGCGACCACCTAGCTGTCTCGTGAATGCTGCATTGAAAATCAGAGATGCGTACATTTTAGATCGATGCTCTCATTATGTTTTAGCCCTAGACATTGCAGACCTTTTGCACAATGCACAGACTAACCCGCCCGATCTGTACGATCTGCACGGTCAACGTGTCTTAATTCCGCTTTCCCAAACAGACGCTGAGGCTGGCCTGCAATTGATGTCCCGTGGATGTACTTATCCCCATGCGGGACTCGAACGTTTACACCATGTGTCGTCTGCGTTCTTTGCCTCCGGATATATAGATGCATCTACCACCTGGGTTAACACAACGTGAACAGACCATGTTGTACCCTCCGTGGCTAGGCGTATCATTCACCAACTCTTATGTCTTCCTTATTGGAATGGCCAACAGCCCCACGTGCGACACATGCATCTGTGAAGAGACGCTCGCACACATTATCTGCGTCTACCCGCGCTATAGTGCCGAGAGGCCAGTGATGTGCCGAGTGATGAACTAATTGGACAATCGTTCACTATCAGAACTGAAAGCGCTATATGGGCCAGTTCTCCCAAAGAAAATCCGCGCATAATGCTTTATTCGAGTTATTAAGATTCATATGGTCTAGGGGATCTCACGATAGACATTAAGGCCACCCCCTACCGCTCTATAAGCCCCGAGAACGACCTATATAGAGGGGCGCTGCGAGCACCGCTCGCGTAACGTCAGGGCACGGACTCGCGCCTGTCGTCTGCTGCAGTTCGGGCGGTGTCCGCACGCCTTCTGCAGTGTTTCCGTTTGTTCGCTCTCGTTCACAATGCTTGTATACTAATGACGTGCCTCTCAAATATATATTTTACGATGTCTTCGTTCGCGAAAATGTAATCAAGGAGCTTATTTCCTAGACGACAATATATTTCTCGAAGGCAACGCTATAGTGCCACCTGAGGGAGCTCAGACCAGCCCATTACGGGTTTTTCATGCGCGGATCTACTACACTTTCCAGTGGTAGCTCACGTGAATAATAAAGCATAGACGCAAAAGCAGAGCACATAAGAATCTAGTTAAGATTCCATACCCACCATGGTGCCATATATGTGTCACAAATAAACGCCGACTATATATGACTTCTACAACATTTATCTTGATTTTAACCTCCTAAAACGTGTTTGCTCAAGACGAATAGTTCACGGTATAATATCGAATTTTTCTATTTCTTCACAGAAACCCTCGGCAGTAACACGAGGACTTAACTACCACTGCAGTTTAGATTCGGCCAGCACCATGCATTTGCGTTTTTAACTGGTTCTCAAAATTAGGCCGTTCTTCACCGGTTAAATTTAAGTGGCGGTAACTTGAAGCAAAGCTGACTGAGGTTTACAGCTGTTTGCAGCACACAGAAAGGAATGTACCAATATTTATTCCCTTTCCGTGCTGCACGTTCAACTCACTTGAACAATTTACTGGTGCTTCTTGCTTGAGAAACAGACATGATGAATCTGTTTGAAGAACTGACACAGGCTGCTGCGGTCAAGTGTTTGAGTGAAATATGCCTTTTGGACCGGTTCGCTGCAGCCAGCAAGAAGCCTAAGGCCCATTCATTAGTAGTGCTGCACATATTCAAGATATGATTGTTCCCCAGTGGAGGTCGAGTGTTCATGTGAGACTTGTGGTGTCTTCTTTAAGAGGCGGGTACGCGAGGTTTTCTTTTATGCACTGACGAAGCAAATAGTTTTCAGTCTGTGTAATTAAACAACGCAGGATCGATACATGTTAAGGCAGAATGTGTTTGCATTTTCCATTTCAACGCAGCCTAAGCTGCGCTGTAGTGCCTCGAGTATGCTATAGGCATTGCAATTGGAGCTGTAAAGAGCTACTTCATGGTTTCAATTCGAAGCTTTAGTGAAATGCTGGGTTTCGCGAACAAAGTGCGCCTCGCCATATAACGACAATCGGTTGCTTCCGTTGCGGGAGGGGTGTGCCATATCGTCGATAAAAGCTATTGAGTGCCACTATGACACATTTCATCGCTTGCAGGTGATTGCATGGTTTTCGATCTCAACCACGAAATTTTCTTTCATGTGATTGCTGTTATGGTATTCGCGACGTATATATATATATATATATATATATATATATATATATATATGTACTGTACACGATGCGCCGTTGTGTTAACAGCCAATGCGTTTCTGGGTGCTTATTTCAGAGAACGGTGAAAGTTAGTACCAAACCTTCTCACATAAAATGCGCGCCTATCTCTTCCATTTAAGCCTTAATACAGTTGCCACATTTGACTAAAGCAACTCACCAGAGTGATAAGAATTATGATGAAAGCTTCGCTGGGCAGTGTCCTTCTAACACAGATATATAATTTTGATACCAAATATCAAGGTACTTCTTCCATGTAAAATGCTATGTCTCTCATACTTAAGTAATAAGGGAATGTTAGGTGTTTAGAGGAGCATCATAAATAACTTCGCGTGTTGAACTTGCAGACGTTCTTTTTAAGCAAAATTTATGAACAGACAGGGTGCATATATGCATTGCAAGACCAGTAGACCCCTTCAGCGCTACATAGCTACATAGCTCGCGATATCTGTCGCAAATTTTCCTGACTCACGCGGTTTCAAAGAAGAAACTTCGGTCCACGCATGACAACAGAAATAATCCAAAATAACCTTCTGTAAGTACAGCTCAAGCCGCCAATACACCAAGCACGCACCAAGAAAACGAGCGCGCGCGGAAGCCGAGCGAGCCGGAGCGAGCGGCGTCCTAGCCATGACGTCACTCGCGAGAGGGCGCCACTCCAAATTCTCGCCGCTTATAGGCCGTTTCATCGGGCGAGGAGGATAGGGCGCGCGGAGAGCCTTTCCTCCACTCTGGCTTGGGCGATCCGGCGCGGCGCTGCTTGAAAGTATTGCTGTAGCGTACTGCGGAACGATTTCGAGATGTTTTAGATCTTACTTTGTGAAATTTACGCCATGTGCGTTCATATAAGGTCGTCACGGAAGCCTTTCGGTGCATCGGTAACTACTGTAGGCAGAAATATTTCTTGGGGGCGCAAAAATGTGACGTGCATAATCAGCCGCGGTGTACGCACATTATCAGTCGCGGTGTGTGTATGTGTTGTAAAATATTTTGCTTATATCGGTTTTAATTCAATAAAGAATACCGGTGTCTCTGTATTAGCAGCATGAAATGGTAAATCTGCTCACTATCTGATCGCTTGGCGTAGGGAGTAAAACATAAAGCATAAGAGGGCATGTTCGTGCACGGCCAACCTAAGGCAACCACGAAACATCTAAGCGGCAGGCGCAATCAAATATTTGCGATGCACCGGCATCGTTCTCGCGCATTTCAAGTCTAGTAGGCTTCAAATTACCATATGTCTACGCTAGCCTTCCTGCATGAGGCCGATGGCGCTGCTCAACACAGCGATCACTGCGGTTGGTGAACCAGCACGGTACATATGTAAGCTGTGCGCTTCGGCATTGCCTTTTTGGCCTGCATACAGCCATAATATATGAGAGGGATAGCATAAAAAGAATGCGATGCCTATTCTTGAGGAGAAAATTTCCGTAATACGTGTGAGTGCGTCGTAGAGAACGGAATGAACACAACCGAAAAAAGATTCGGTTGACATCCTCTTTCTCGAAAAAGCAAGAGAAAACGGGTTAACACCGCAATAGGACCTCGCATAGTCACGCCGCACAACGTTTATAAGTATATAACCGCTGATGCAGTATGCTTGGACCATGCGGTATATAGAACAAAGGTATATGTAATCCAGCACCTACCACTGCTTAGGACGCTCGCGCAGTTCGTAAACAGTCCATTTGCTGGACAAGCTTAATTCAGACAGTAAGGTATGCTGCTATTACTTGCCAAAACTATTTTATTCAGGGGTGGAAACCTCATCCATCGAACCAAGTAGTCACGCAATGTAACCTGCAGCGAACAGTTTGAACGCTTGTCAAAGTATAACATCACAGCTCCTAGCGTAGCAGAACGGTACCCACGCTGTTACGCTCGTCGCGTATGTTTCATGGCTCCTAAACCGCAGCTTAGAAATAGAGGATAATACTGCAATAAGGTCACATTAGTGAATGGAACATTCAGAAATACATAATTGATCTCGGAAGCTGATTGTATACGCAAAAATATGCGCGCACACATCGGGCTGCGTGTTCCGTCCACCTCAACGCCAGCAGAAATTCCGGCCATGACGCCTTTAACCACTTCAGCACGTCTCACAGAACCGTTTACCACGTAGAAGACGCACGTCATACCAAACAGACCGCACGACCGCGAAAACAAGCGCCAGAACCTACCGCCGAGCGTATACCTGCCATGCAAAAGACCGCTTTCACCCAAGCCAGTATGGCGCTGCTTTCACCCAAGCCAGTATGGCGCTGCTCATAGGCGGCGCCACTGCGTTCACAATATGGCGGCGCCTGCGAAAAAACGGTCTATAGCGTACGCGGTTTGTTTGTGATTGTCTCTCTTTCTCTCTCTCCATTCCGCTCTCTCTCTCTTTAGCCAGTCGGAACTAACTCTGGTCAACTTCCTTGCCTTTCCTTGCATCCTTTCTCTCTCTTTGAACAATGCACAACAAAGGGACCACGAAATTAAAATCCAGTGGCTATCGGGACAGTGCGGTCTGGAAGACAACCAACGTGCGGGTACCGAGGCAACAGACTTGATGACACCATAGCATGTGTGGGCACTCAAGGGTGCTTTGGAGCTAAAGTAACAACACACAGTAATGCAAACAATCACAAGGGCATTTATTGCACCTTTCATACAATAATGCCTGCCAGCCGAACCACAACCCATAGAACATGCCGATGAACGCGCGAGAAATCGAGCAAGTCTGACTCACCGCTACCGGATAGCGAGCGAATATGTTTGCTCTCATGCTGGACGCCAATGCCTAATCGTTTGCGTGTACGGTCACGCGAATGGTGGCGCGTTCGAACGATCGCATTCGTCTATTCCGGTGTCCTGCTCGTAAGCCTTTCGCAGGATGGTCCCGCGAACGGCGGGCGAGCGCGCGGAACGTCCATGCAGCTCGCTGACCCGAAGCCAAAAAGGAAGACCTACTCCCTTTTGCGCCCTAGTAGCCACTGTGTTAGGTGGCGTTAGCAGCTAGGGTGCCTCGATGCCAGCGCCGCCGTTGGGCTAAAGTAACGTCTAAGTAACGGCATCACAACGGCGGCGCTGGCATCGAGGCACCCTATTAGCAGCGACACAATCGCGCCATCTCTCGCAATATGCTGCAACCACGACGACCGCCGCCACCGCTTAGCTACGCGGAGCCGCCGGAATACAGGAGACGCGAGAGCCATGCGTGGAAAACAACATCAGGGGACGCGTGAGCAGATGGTCCCCACACGCATTGCTTTTCCAAGTCCTGATACAAACTTTCTGCCTGCTCGTGGGATACGGAGCTTCAGATCCGATCACTGCGCAAACCAGGCCGCTACCACCGGTGTCTGTAAGCGAGTTCGACATCGAAACGTGGTTTGGATACCACATAACCTCAAGCGCTGCGAGGAAAGTTTGTTATAATTAATAGTATACATTAATAAACAAAGGATACATTGAATTTTAAAGGAACTAAATTCTATATACATAGTGATTTTTAGAACGTTTACTGAACATAAGGGGCCTAACAATACGAAAGCTGTTTGAAATTTGTAACGTTATAACAACGAAGCGTCGCCGTAGGACGCGGCATCCAGCAAGTCGAACTTCGATGTTTGTTTTCTCCGCTAATAACCGTCACCACTTTTCTGCCAAGCATATGCGACCCCGAATCTTCACAAAAAATAGATGGCCGAACCAAACTAACTGCAACTACTGCCCATTAGCCTTTAGGCGCTGGCACGCAAGAGTTCGCCACAAGCGGGGTGGCCTTCCCGATTTTGTGGCACTCTGCGCCGCCACTCCCGGGCGCCATCGCGCCATTTTATGCACAAGTTGCTCGGTCGCAGCGGTCATAGGGCCGTATGGCCGCGGACGGTGGCTTCCGTATCACACTTCTTCGCCTCTGCAATCGCTAAACTATAGGGCAAAAAAAAAAGGGGGGGGGGGAGGGAACGAGCAAAGCTTATTAAGATGCGCAGTATTATCCCCACTTGTGTGATTTTCGTAGCGACCAGGCGCCGTACTTACATTTAGGAAGAACCCAGCAGTGGGCCGGAAACAATTTTTTTTTAATAGCCTGAGGTTGCGACGTCGGCGGCGTCGCGAACGCTGTCACTACTTCGCTGTGCTTTCTTTATTTTCTTTTATTTGTTCAACAAAACTTGTTGGGGGCCTTCACGAAGGTTAAAAGATAATGGCCGCGAAGTAAAAAAAGTGAGCGCCCCCTGCCGTGGGCATGAGGAAGTATTCGGGGCGCTGGGTGCGAGAGTATTTGTGTGTATAAAATTCTCCGTCGTCGTCTTGTTGCTACCTGTGCTATCGAGTTTGATCGCGTGAAATTCAGCTTGCGTTGTTTGTTTAGTCGTCTTACGTCGTGTCAAAATGATGGAGGAAGACTGCATTCCGTTTTCTATTTTGGACACGGGATCGACTTGTGACTTCTCGCGATGCTCGATCGCCAGCAACCGGGTGTGGAATTCCCTGCACTAAACAACCGCGACCGTGCGTCAGACCCATCGTGGTTGGCCATTTAAAGAAGAGGGTTATGTGAAGAAAGTTTACTCAATCTGAGCGCCAGTGACCGACAAGTGGGTCTTGTTCGGGCAGCTCGCACCTGCCCCATTTGATTTGACGTCTGTATGTTCACTCTTGCTTTTCTCTTCCTGAATGCAGTGTTGTAGAAGCTGAACTATATGCATTACAATGCAATTTAGTTATGTGCAAGCTGTTACATGTATTAATTAAACAAAGCTAAAATGAAGCCCAGGGATGAACTCGAGTGGCTTGAGTAGACGCTTACACATTGAACCTGTCGCATCGCCAGCTGTCAAAGGAGGCTGCATTCTGTCGACTAGCCTTTGTTTTATGCCGCTCACTTATCTCCCACTTCGAGTAGCAGCATATATGATCGCGGACTTTGCGCCATATATTCCAAACAGACTGCACTTATGTCGTATAATTCGTCGCATCACGTAGCCAATCTGTGTGCTATCGTATGTGTAGCAATGTGCGAGACGGTATGACGTGATTTTAAAAATTAATCGTTAGCAAATACGGCCCTTGATTTTCATTTCCTCTCACAACAAAAACGTGTGTTAGCCGGCGCGCGCGCGCGCGCACGGTTTAAGCCGGAGAGACGCCAGCGGTGCGAGCCCGCGTGCTGAGCGCGCTCTGAAACCACCAGCCGACGCCGTGTCAAATGCGCATGGTTCAAGTCGGCGAGACGGCGGCAGCGCTAGCCCGCGTTCAGATCTTGAGAGCCATGAGCGTATATACATCGAGCATGAGAGCGCGCTCTGAAACCGCCAGCCGACGCCGTCGTGCGCATGCCACAGCGAAATCCTGCTTCGCTGTCATTAAAATGCTGTTACATGCATCCTTATCCATGCAACGACCGTGCCGCTGCACTGCAGCCTGGCCGGAAGTTTGGGTGCACGTGATACCATTTGGCACGCAGTCAGGGTGGCTAGAGAAGTCTGAAGGCTGTCCCAATATTGAAGGAGGAGGAGGAGGAATAAACTTTTATTTTGGAAACAGTGTTCCGGAGTAAGCCCCGGTTCTACTCTCGGTGGGAGGTCTCCTTATTCCAGGAACCCTCTGGCCTTCGCTGCCTCCTTGGCCCTGGGGACGAGGCGTCGTTGTTGTTCCAGGTCCTCGGAGACGAGCTTGGCCTCCCACGTTTCTATGAGGTCTTCGCTTTGTCTGGCGTTGTAACAGTCTCTCGGTGAAGGCAATGCGTCTTTGTCTAGATGCCACGGACATTCGATGATCAGGTGCGCTAAGGTGTCCGGTACGCCGCACATTGGACAGTGGTATCCTTGTAGCGTTGGGTACAGTCTATGCATGATGATTCCGTGGATGTAAGTATTACTTTGCAGTCTTCTGAGTATAGTGCTTTCTTCTTTGTTGAGCTTTGGGTGAGGTGGTGGGTACACCCTGCGTTCCAGCCTGTGATGTTGAAGGATCCCTGAGTACGTGATGGGTACGGTCTCTGCCTCCGCTGACTCAGACCGGGCGTCTCGAGAGTAGGAAGGGTTGGCCCGGCAGGTGTGGCCTCGGGCCGCGGCATGTGCCGCTTCGTTCCCCTCCAGCCCCTCGTGCCCAGGAACCCATGTCACGCAGGTGTAGGGGATCGGCGTACTGCGGTACTTCAAGATCTTCAGTGCTTCTGTCGATACGCGACCCTTAGCGTAGTTCCTGACGGCTGCTTGAGAATCGGAGAAGATGACAGCTGCGTCCATGCACGTGGTAGTTGCTAGGGCGATCGCCGTCTCTTCTGCAGTCTCGGGGTTTTGAGCACGGACTGTGGCAGACGCTAGCTCTCTGCCCTGAGAATCTACGACGCTCAGGGCGTAAGCGTTTCTTTGCGGGTATTTGGCTGCGTCGGTGTATCTGGCGTCCGGATCTTGCCTGTGTCTTCGCCGTAGAGCATCCACTCGGGCTTGTCTTCTTTCCTTGTGGTACGTGGGGTGCATGTTGCGTGGAATTGGGGCTATGGACAGGGATTCGCGGAGGTTTGAAGGAATTCTTTCTTTTCGGTCTGTGGTGGCTATAAAGGTTTCACCGTAGCTCAGCCGTTGCAGCACTGATCTTCCGGTGGGCGTGAGCTTCAGTCGTTCTAATTGACTGGCTTTGTGAGCTTCAGCTAGTTCTTGCCAGGTGTTGTGTACGCCCATCTTGAGCAGTCTTGTAGTCGAAGCCGTAAATGGTAGGCCCAGGGCGATTTTGATGGCTTTCCGTATTTGAATGTTAATTTTTTCTACCTCTACATTCTTCAGCGCGAGGTAGGGCGTGCCGTATGTTATTCGACTAGTGAGGAGTGCTTGCATCACGCGTAGAGTGTCTTGTTCTTTAAGTCCGCTTCTATGGCTTGCAACTCTCCTGACGAGATGCGTGAGCTGTGATAGCGTTCGCTGTAGTCGCGGGAGGGTGGCCGCCCCGGACCCGTCTTTGTGTATGTGTAGCCCTAGAACTCGTAGGGTTTCCACTTTTGGAATGGGCGTTCCATTGAGGGTGACGTTAGGATCGGGTTCATCGTACCCGGGTGGTCTGCCTCTCGTTCTTGACTTGAGGACGAGGTGTTCGGACTTCTCGGGAGCACAGCGGAGGCCGCATTTGTGCAAGTAGCTCTCGATGGTATCTACTGCTTCCTGTAGGCGTGTTTCTTGTGTTCCAGTGTTTGAAGCCCTTGTCCATAACGTGATATCGTCTGCATAGAAAGCGTGTCTTACGTCTGGTATCACGTCGAGGAGGCTGGGTAGTTTGATCATTGCGACGTTGAACAGCAACGGCGACATGACCGAACCCTGCGGGGTGCCTTTGCTCGGTAGTCGGAAGCTGTCGCTGCGCAGGTTGTATATTCCAACTGTGGCCGTGCGGCCCGTGAGGAAATTCCTGACATAGTCGTATGTCCGACAACCGCAGCCCAGGTCTTCGAGGTTGCAGAGGATAGCTTCGTGACTGACGTTGTCAAAAGCTCCCTTTACGTCGATGGCTAAAATCGATGATTTGCTTCTGGTACTCAGGTGGTCAATGAGTTCTTCCTTGAGTAGAAGGAAGACATCTTGCGTTGACAGGTTCTGCCTGAAACCGAACATAGTGTTTGGAAAATATCCGTTGTCTTCGAGGTACGAGGTTAGCCGGTTGTGAATCATGTGCTCGAAAAGTTTCCCTACGCACGAGGTAAGGGAAATTGGGCGCAAATTCTCGATGCTGAGCTGTTTATTTGGTTTGTGGATCATGCTAATCTCCGAGTGCTTCCAGGCAGCCGGTAGCTCTCCTTTCTCCCAGCATGCATTGAAGTACTGGAGCAGGGCTGCGGTAGCCTGCTGCGGAAGGTTCCGAAGATGCTTGTTCATGATCCGATCTTTGCCCGGGCTGGTGTTTCTGGTGAGCGTCGATAGTGCTGCAGAAAGTTCAGCATGCGTGAAGGGTTGGTCAAGGTCGGGGTTTGGTTTCCCACCGTAAGCTTTGTCATGTGCCGTCGTATTAACGGGTGGGTCGCTGCACAGCTTCTTCTGAATTTCTCGGAGGAGGTTCTCTTCCGATCCGGCGTGGTTGTGCACGAGCCTACAGAGGTTCTGTCGCTGCTGCGTCTTCGTAGGGCCGTTGTCGAGAAGGGCGCGCAGGAGATGCCACGTCCTCTTTGTGCTCAGGGTTCCCTGGAGTTTGTCGCAAAATGCGTGCCAGTTCTGTCTTCCTAATCTCTCCGCGTATGCCTGTGCTTGCTCGCTGAAGAGGGCAATTCGCTTCTTTAATTTCTTGTTTAACTTCTGTCTCTTCCACCTCTTGAGGAGAGCTCTTCTGGCTTCCCAGAGGTGGAGGAGGTGCGTGTCGACGGCTGGCACTACTTCATTCAGCTGTATTGTTTTCGTGTGGCGTTCTGCTGTGTCGAGGACTTTCTTCAGCCAGTCATCTATGTTCTCGATGGTGGTCTCGACATTTAGCACATCTCTGAATGACTTCCACTTCGTTACCCGGGCCGTTCCAAGCCTAGCGGGCTTGCGAGTGTGAGCCACGGTTAGTTGGAGGATGTGGTGATCGCTGCCCAGGGTTTCTGGGAGTCGACTCCATTCTGCCGAGGGCATGTTTAGCGTGAAAGTGAGATCCGGGTTTGTGTCTCTGGAGACACTATTACCTATCCTCGTTGTTTGGAGTGGGTCATTCCATATGGTGAGTCTGTGCTGTTGTGCAGTGTCGTGCACTCGGGCTCCTTTCTTCGTGGTGGTCTGGTATCCCCAGGCCGTGTGTGGGGCGTTGAAGTCCCCTACTATAAGGACCTGATGACCATCGGTGCGCTTCTTAATTTCTCGGACAAGGTGGTCGAAGTCTGAAAGGGGGTCTCTGGGAGGGCTGTACACATTGACTACAAATACGCTCTTGAGCGATTTCCTCTCCGGTATGATTTCGATGAAGGTGTGTTCGATCGGTGTATTGACGGGTTCCAATTCCTGTACAGTGAGATTCTTCTTGGTGAGAATTGCCGTGCGTTTTGTTTGTACGTGGGCGTTGTACCCTTGTAGCCGGACGTTTTGTGTATTTGTTTCTTGCAGCGCTATGAGGTCGGGTGGGTCTTGCTTGACAAATTCTTGTAAGGTAGCATGCCGTGGTCGATAGGAACGACAGTTCCATTGCCATATGCGGAGAGTCGAGAGCACATTTGTAGTCCTGCGATTAGGGACCGCCATCTTCGGTTGTTTCTGTTCCCTGCCGGCGCTCGCGGGTAGGTGAAACTGAACGAGAGGCACTTCGGTCATTTGCTCGCGGCCGCTTTCTGTCGGGCTGAATGTCATTTAGTGACGTGTTGAGGTGCTGTTTTGTTACGTACGTCTTCTTGATGTGGGCTATGAAGTTGTTTTGTTGCGCTGCAAGTCCATCCACCTTGGCGTCTAGCGTGGTGACCTTATTGGCTATACTTGCGGCGAAATTCGTTATTGCTGCCTGGACGATTTTCTCAATTGTGTCGTGGGTACTTTTCATGAGAGTTTCTTGGAGGATTTGGAATCTTGCGTCCACTACGGATTGAACATCTGCGTCGGGAAGTGAGGGTCGCGGCTGTGCAATGTTCTCTTGGACTTTCGTACATCTCTGTTGCAGTTTATCAATGATACCTTTTTGCTCCTCGCACTTTTGTAGAAGCCTGTTTATGTTGTCTTGCTGTATCTGTTGACATTGGATTAGCTTGTCGATGAGGGCCTGTTGGCTTTGTAGTTGACTGTTTTGATTGTGCAACGTGTTTTGTTGAATTTGCACCTTATTTTCGAGAGCCTGAAGGGCCGCAGTTTCGGCCGACAAGAGTTTGGAGCTGCTCGTGGCTCTCGATCCACTCGATCCGCTTACCACATCCGCGTAGCTCACCCGTTTGGGCGAGTGCGAGCGTGAGCGTGATCGGGAAGGCGATCGGAGTATAGATCTAGACCTACTTCGTTTGGGGGTGCTGCCATCACTGCCCCTCGAGCTGGTGGTTGAGCTTCCTAATTGTGGGAATTGTTCGCCGCCTGAGCTCCAGCGACTGTCTCTCACTTTGAGCCTGTCGATGCGTTGCTGTCGTATGTTGAATGGCTGTCGTATGTTGCTGTCGTATGTTGAAAGGACTCGTTACAGGCCAAAATTCATGACGTATACCTACGTATACCTGTTATAGAGTGCTCGCTGCAAATCCGAATACCAGAGTGCTCATTTGGTTACCAAACTTAGCTGTCCGCATTCAACCCTTTACGGTGTTCACCCATGGCGTTCTTTTTAGTGGGTACCGCACCTCGGACAGAAGCAACTAAAAAACAGAAACGTCGTTATTCTTCCAGCAATAATTCGTACATCCATACGTGACGCAGTGCGATGGCATGGCATTCAGAAACGTGGACACGGGAGCTTGCCTGAGCGTGCCGGAACGCCCAGCCAGGCGGGGAGTCGTCTGCTAGCTGTCCAACCGCATAGGGGGCGCTCGCGAGCGGTGTGCTCGCGCATGCGCATCAGCTTTATTGCAAATTGTCCATTCTGGGGTCTTAGGTGTCGATGCCAGCGATCTGATTATGAGGCACGCCGTATCTTTTACCTCATTCGCGGTTCTTTAACGCACATCCAAATCCAAGTAAACTGGGATCGCACCCGCGACATCGAGTAATGGCATAGTCACTGGGCTACCGTTGCGGGCTTACCACTGGTTTGGCCCAATTATTGCAGGCGGCGCACGTGCGGTAGAACGCAATATCCAGTGCTTTTGGGTGACACGTGCTTGGGAGATTAATGCCTTTAGCGTCGAGAAAACCGCAGTTTCTACGAAAAGAGTTCGAGGGCCTCTACAGTGCAACGACCCTTCAGCTGCTGTAGCCGCCGCCGTCGGCTCCAATTTGAGGACACCTGCCTCGATCTGTCAAGCAGTGTTCATTGGCCCTTCCAGAGCTGCCAAGCTCATCAAGTCAGGCGACCGCAGCAATCCGCACGGCGTCCTCGCCCTTCGCTGACGAGATGCAGCACCGAGGGTATTCTTGTCACCTGACATTCCGGTCGTCGTATCATGTATCTATACGCACACCTGCGGGAGCATAAAGGGACCTCGGCGCTTACCACGCGTAGCAGTGGGGTCAACGCACCGCAGGAAGTGACCCTTGGAGCTTGCTCTGTTGAGGCTTGAGGTTTTCAGTGAAAAAAGGCCGTAAAGAGAGTCTGATTTCGGTAAATGCGCAAGAAACTAAGACTGCTCTCATATACACCCCTGTCACTACAGTCATGACGGTTGTACTAAAGCTGCGATGAACGCGAACCCATGTATATCCCTGCCAATAGCTCCTGCCGTTAGTGAGATTGAAGTTGGCAAAGATACACAAAAGACAAGTGTAGAAACGGAGCCCTGTAACGATGTGAATGGCATATACCGATATACGCCGCTGAGGCGATTATCAGGGCAGTTTAGAAGGTGTCGCTATGCTACGTCGCCTGCTAGATGCATTATAGTAACTGTCCAATGCACCCTTCAAGCTACTGTGATACTAGCGCATATAGCAATGACGACCTTCACAGATGGAAACCAGCAAGCTATGACGATCAAAAATGGAAGGAACCACTAATTCAATGAACATGACACCACGTAAAATGGCTCTGCAATGGCGACATTGGCAAGAACCCGGCGTTCGAAGTATAAATGCGAGAGCATTAGGAGTGTCAAAGGGGAGCAAATTATATATATATATATATATATATATATATATATATATATATATATATATATATATATGTGTGTGTGTGTGTGTGTGTGTGTGTGTGTGTGTGTGTGTGTGTGGTTGTGCGTGTTAACGAGAAGAAAGGACGCCCAATTACCCGATTTTTATTCTACATATCATAAAAAGCTAACAAAGACAGCAAGGGCAGCATAGCGGAAATTACTTGTACTTACGAATTGAATTAAAGGAATGACAAATTAATGGAAATGAAAGTTGATGAAAAAACAACTAGCCGCAGGTGGGATACGAACCTACGTCCTCCTATTACGCGTGCGATGTTCTTACCAATTGAACTACTGCTGCCGCGTTTTCCCATCCACATTCTGGGGTATTTATGTTTATCTACTAAAGCTAACCTTTGAGTGTTAGCCGGCGTCACCACTCGCAATCCTTGGCGGCGGATGTGGAACATCCTTCCTGCCGCAGACGTTATGTGTATGTGAAATTTTTGGGTGAAGGCGAGTGGTCGATAAACCCACACATGCTACCTGAAGGCATCAGTGCTGCCGGATTCGAAACCCTCGCTATGTAATGAACGAGAAGAAAGGAAGCCTGGGCCGATTTTTATTAGTCATATCATTAGCATCTCGATTTGCTTTCAATCGGGCCCTTCGAATCCGGCAGCATTGCTCCCTTCAGGTAATATGTATCGGTTTATTGACCAGTTGCCTTAACCCAAAAAGTTCACGTACACGCGACGCCTGTGACAGAAAGGATATTCCACATCCGCCGCCGGGTATTGTGAGTGGTGACGCTGGCTAACACTCCCAGGGTTATTTCTGCTAGATACACATAAATACCCCACAAAGGCATGGGAAAACGGCACTGCGAAGACGTGTGTTCGTATCCCACCTGCGGCCAGTTGCTTATATATATATATATATATATATATATATATATATATATATATATATATATATATATATATATATATATATATATATATATATATACCTACGCTGATCATATTCAAGGACAAGTTCTCTTGGTGCGGTGCACAGGTAGTTGAAGAAACGAAGGAGCACACACTCTAAGAAAAGTTCACACCCTTTGGAGTGCCCCTTCTGCCACACAACGATAATCGTCATCTGCCTTGATGCGTTTCCTTTCTTGAAAACGCCGCGCCCGCTTCTTTCCTGTCGGGAATGCTATCATGCTGATAACGCGCATGCCGTTCGTTACTGGAAAGTACCGGGCTCGCAGCGTTAAAGAAAGGAAACGCATCAAGGCAGATGACGATTATCGTTGTGTGGCAGAAGGGGCACTCCAAAGGGTGTAAACTGTTCTTAGAGTGCACTTACGAAACACGCAAGGCCGTGACGAAGGCCGTGCCACGATGTTGAAATATAATTGAGTAATCATTGAGTGTAATTGCCCATGAAATAGATTTATTAAAGCATGTGATCCCATGTATAATAGCCAGCGTGCTGCGACAGCGAGGAGAACGGAGACTGAACGAGTTAGCTGCCGGCTGCTGGGTGACGTCGTGCAGCTTCCCAGTTTCGGTTTCGCGCGCTCTGATAACCGATATTCGTCGGGCCACAATTCCGCGGATAATCACATTTCTGCATATCCGAAGGTTGATGAGGCTTGTAGGGAGAGTTTGCTTCAATTTCCAGATAGCGACGGCGAGCCCGCTGCAACTAGATTAAAATGTAATTACTGATTTTGTTAATTAGCGACTAATTAGCATGTATTACCCGACAACCCATGGTCGCCACCACTGATGGCCTGTATCTGAAAGAACCGTCCTTTTATTTCAGAAATGCTATATTCGAATATTTCTTTAAGAATGCGTAGAAACACCCGGTAATTTTACCCTTTAGCCATCGGATAACGTGGCTCTAGAATTTCGTAATAAAAAGTGGAGCAGGTCCAACGAGTTGGAGTCTACATACAGCGAAACTTTGCGAGAGTGCCTAAGTGTCGGAACACGAATTTGCATTTCTTGAATGTCCGCACAAAGTGACGCAGAAGGCTTTATTCAGGCATTATATATACAATGCCTGAATAAAGCCTTCCGGACCCGCCGTGGTTGCTCAGTGGCTATGGTGTTGGGCTGCTGAGCACGAGGTCGCGGGATCGAATCCCGGCCATGGCTGCCGCGTTTCGATGGAGGCGAAATGCGGAAACACCCGTGTACTTAGATTTAGGAGCACGTTAAAGATCCCCAGGTGGTCGAAATTCCCGGAGTCCTCCACTACGGCGTGCCTCATAATCACAAAGTGGTTTTGGCACGTAAAACCCCATAATTTAATTAATAAAGCCTTGCGAGTCACTTTGTGCGGACATTCAATAAGCACAAACCCTGTTTGTGTGCGCATGCTCGGTCATCATCATCATCAGCCTGGTTACGCCCACTGCAGGGCAAAGGCCTCTCCCATACTTCTCCAACTACCTCGGCCATGTAATAATTGTGGCCATGTTGTCCCTGCAAACTTCTCAATCTCATCCGCCCACCTAACTTTCTGCCGCCCCCTGCTACGCTTTCCTAATCCAGTCCGTAACTCTTAAAGACCATCGGTTATCTTCCCTCCTCATTACATGTCCTGCCCATGCCGATTTCTTTTTCTTGATTTCAACTAAGATGTCATTAACTCGCGTTTGTTCCCTTACCCAATCTGCTCTTTTCTTATCCGTTAACGTTACACCCATCATTCTTCTTTCCATAGCTCGTTGCGTCGTCCTCAATTTAAGTAGAACCCTTTTCGTAAGCCTCCAGGTTTCTGCCCCGTACGTGAGTACTGGTAAGACACAGCTGTTATGCACTTTTCTCTTGAGGGATAATGGCAACCTGCTGTTCATGATCTGAGAATGCCTGCCAAATGCACCCCAGCCCATTCTTCTGATTATTGCGGTCTCATGATCCGGATCCGCGGTCACTACCTGCCCTAAGTAGATGTATTCCGTTACCACTTCCAGTGTCTCGCCCCCTATCATAAACTGCTGTTCTCTTCCGAGACTGTTAAACATTACTTTAGTTTTCTGCAGATTATTTTTTAGACCAGCCCTTCTGCTTTGCCTCTCCAGGTCAGTAAGCATGCATTGAAATTGGTCCCCTGAGTTACTAAGCAAGGCAATATCATCAGCGAATCGCAAGTTACTAAGGTATTCTCCATTAACTCTTATCCCCAATTCTTCCCAATCCAGGTCTCTGAATACCTCCTGTAAACAAGCTGGGAATAGCATTGGAAAGATCGTATCTTGCTGCCTGACTCCTTTTTTTATTGGGACTTTGTTGCTTTCTTTATGGAGGACTACGGTGGCTGTGGAGCCGCTATAGATATCTTTCAGTATTTTTACGTACGGCTCGTCTACACCCTGATTGCGTAATGCGTCCATGACTGCTGAGGTTTCGACTGAATCAAACGCTTTCTCGTAATCAATGAAAGCTATATATAACGGTTGGTTATATTCCGCACATTTCTCTATCACGTGATTGATAGTGTGGATATGGTCTATTGTTGAGTAGCCTTTACGGAATCCTGCCTGGCCCTTTGGTTGACAGAAGTCTAAGGTGTTCCTGATTCTATTTGCGATTACCTTAGTAAATACTTTGTAGATCGGTCATGCTCGGTCACCCCATAGTTAACCTTGCCCCGGAGATCGCGTCGCCGGGCAAAGTTCACCTCTGCTGAAGAGCCGAGCGGAAGCAGTCTTAACAGTCGGTCAAGCGTTCCTGATTGTTTCTTATTTTGTCTGATGGCGCAGGTGGCTAAGAAATTCAAGCAGCTCTCACGAAAAAAATATTGTGAATCTGCATCACCAGCAGAAATAATTAAATAAAAATGCGATAGTACTACTGTTTTTTAAGCCAACTGCAACAACTGAAGCAACAGTAACTTTTAAAAAATACGTTTTTATTACATGCTATTCAACGATAGCGCTTGTGAGCACAAATCGCATGCAGTCGAAGGTATACCGATGGGCCCATAACGCGCGTGTAGCTTTATTTAGCGCTGGCGGTACTTACATGCAATAACAGGTGCGGTGAGTTTACTTGCGCATCCTACTTTGAGAGATCGGCCCGCGTACACAAATTTTATCTTATGTATGATGGCACTCTGTAACCGGTCATGCGTCGTGATTGTCTCGTTATCACGACGATTGCTACGCGATCGTCATGATAACGAGTAGAGTTATCATCAGTGAAATGTGAGCCACCATACCCAGTTTCGTAGCGGTATCTTGTGATAGAGCCGCTCGGCTTCCGAGGGAGTAAGAAAGACCAAGTGTGGCATTCGGGCAACGTAAGTGCACCCCTCCTGTGCTCCGTTTACTCTTGAAGTTGCTCTATGCAGCCCACTAATGCCGAGTTGTTTTCCGAGTTTCACGTCACCTGGATTAAAAAACAACTTTGTAGAGGAATAAACCCGATTATTTTCCCCGGATTTCCTTGACGTGTCCTACCGCACGAAAACCTTTACCTCTGGTCCCCGTCGGTATGCGACCTCTGCAGCCGAGAAGGGAACCCGCTGCCGCAGGCTGAGCAAAACAATGATTTATATGCACCGAGTCACAGCGATGGTTTGTCTGACGTTTAAACTCGAATTTAATTGTTTGTAACAGCAGAAAGACAAAACGTATGAGCGAAATGGACAGGCCAATTCATACCTATGCGGTGTGGAGGATAAAGACGAGGAGAAGGCAATGAACGGTGGCAATCATTGGGACGCAGACACCTGGACGAACACGACGCAGTGTCAGTGCTGTGTCTCACAAAGGAATACGCGTAGCTGTCAGTTTAGGGTCAGCGCCACTGCTTCTCGAACAAGCTTGCGTAACAGGACGTGCGGCATTCTTCCACTAAGTGACGTCAGGCGTGAGAGGCATTTGAACCACGCGCAAAAAAATGCGAAATAACTAGGGATCTCTCCAGGCCGAAGACACCCATTATTTATCCTGACGTGATCGGTTGCTGCGCGGACTTATCCTGGTGACATTCTGCCACCTGTTCTGCTTTTGTTTTTTGTTTTCTGCTACGGTTTGGCCTACTCGGCGGGTCAAACCGTGTGTACAGGTGTGTCTGTATGTATTTGATGTTTGTGTGTGTATGCGATCACTGTGTCTACAATTATTACCATCCAACACCTGCAGTACATGCAGGCGATTAGCCAGGCTAACAACTTCAGCATATCATTGAACTTTGTATCTCTCTCTCGCTTGCATGTAGGCTACGAGATCCTGCGAACGCTCGTTTTCCCTACAGTGCAAGAAGGAAAGAAAATTACACTGCAATGATGTACATGCATGGCATGCCGAGAAGTTCGGGCTTTAGATCTGCTTTTTTCTCTGAAAACAAGGCGTGTTGAGGACACTTCCAGCAACCAATGTACTATACTTTACAGGTCACTGTGATTGCTCCGTCTGAAACAGCATATAAATTGTTATTTTCAATGCAATTGGCCGTTCTTTGCTTACTAGCCCCCCTTCAGTTGACTACTATCTAACCACTATCACATGGCTCTCTCTAAATATTTGCATGCACTAAATATTTTCAATCACTGCTTTTGTTATACAGGTCTACAAAACGAGAGCTAACACTTTATTACATAATACGGTAATCTACATGCACACATCAGACCAAGCTTAGCAGTAGGCTCTACTTTAATCTCTTTAACTACAAATGTTTCTGGCGTTCCCCTTGAAGAGCCTTGTCCTTGTTGAATGTGAAAAAGTGCAGCCTAGTTAACTCCAAAAACTGGATCAATTTTGCAGTGAGCTGTTTGCGATGGACCTTGCATCTCACTTGGCGCGCAGTGTTAAACTGCTCAATAACTGCATAAAATCATGCACACTGAAAGAATAAAGCTTCTCTGTTGAAAAAAGAAATAATGTGAATGCATCCTCTAGCACCTTAATGAGCGTGGCTAATTCATCACCAGAGTACAATAGGCCTCCCCTGTCAAATTTTTGCGTGAACACGCTGTCTGCATCGCATGCAGCTGCTTCTCTGGTGACAGCTTCTCTGGTGACTACTTCTCCATTTATCACAGAAGTAGCCCCCAGACAAGTCACAGAGTAGTCCCTTTCAATCTACTTCAATTCGAATTGCCGTTCGCAAAGAACACATTCTGTTCTCAACTCCTTATCAGCACGTTTGATGTTTCGCGACCACAATTCACTCCGAGCTGCGTCTTTAGGCGGTCTAAAAATAGGGCCTTGGCTTTGCACTCTCTGTACCCGCTTCTGCACCCGGGTACAAAATATGTTCGCGCTTTCGACGCCATGAGGGCACGCCGCGTTATCTAATAGATAACACATGAACAGCACAGTATCACGCGCTACGCACCTCAAAATAATCACAGTGACACATGTGCGACGCTTCCCAGTGATCGGGATCGACGTGCAAACAAGCGCGGTGTACACGCCTACGCTTGCCCGGCAGACCTCGCTGGCGCTATACTGGCAAGGGCCCCGCCGCGGCTTGTCCTTGCATGGATGGATTGGCGGATGCTATGAGCGTCCCCTTTGGAACGGGGTGTTGGGTTGCCCCACCACGCTCTTGTTATTATGTTGCCTAATGTCCTACCTATGTTAAAAAGAAAAAGGAGAAGAAAAACGACGATGGATGCCATAGCCCAAGTTTCTGAACCACTATTGTGAACTTTCTTCTTGCACGCCTCTGTTGTTTGTCGTTTCCCTACTTTTCTTCCACCAATCTTCCAATCGCCGCGTACTAATCTATACTGCGGACATGTTAATTTCCCCCTGCTCTCACTGAACCCAAGGGCTTCAACGAGGCCAGAGATGCCTGAATCGACCGTTGGGCAGATATCTTCACATTCCAATAAAACATGCTCCATCGTTCCCCTAGCTTTACCGCAGCAAGCACATGCTTCTTTTTCCTTCTTATATCTCGCTTTATAAGCGCTTGTTCTAAGGCATCCTGGCCTCACTTCGAAATGTAATGAGCTTCTCCTTGAGTTATCATAAATTGTTTCTTTCCTGATTTCGTTTTTTCCTCTTAAGTCGTTACCCATGGCAGGTTTTTTTTTCATTGCCGCCACCCATGAGGTTATCTCAGCCTCTCTGACTTTCCGTTTGACGTTTTTTGTTGCTATGTTGCTCACCATACAGGTCACATGTTTGTTGGTAAGTTATCTAGTTCTTTTGATGCACTCTGAATCAATGTTTTTCCTGTGCAAATACCTGAAAACTCTCCCAGCCCATTTACTTTCTTCTATATTCCTCAATCGCTCTTCATAATCAATTTTACTTTGAGCTTCTCTCACTTCAAAACTTGTCCAGCCCACATCCTCCTGCACAGGCAGCTTCAGTTTTAGTCTTCCCGTGAGCGCCCAGAGGGAGGCGTCCCCCTGACCTTTGGTTGCGATCGAGTCCCGATTGTACCCCTGATTTCAAGCAAAGAACAACATATCCAAATGTAAGCCCTGGAACCATTACACCTTTCCGCATACCCCAGAGCACCTCCCACCTATTGTATCCCCATAGCGCTCCGTTTCATTATGGCCACGGATGGATGGATGGATGGAGGGATGGATGGATGGATGGATGGATGGATGGATGGATGGATGGATGGATGGATGGATGGATGGATGGATGGATGGATGGATGGATGGATGGATGGATGGATGGATGGATATTATGAGCGTCCCCTTTGGAACGGGGCGGTGGGTTGAGCCACTAAGCTCTTGCTATTATACTGCCTAATGTCCTACCCAGGTTAAAAAAGAAATAAAGAAAAAACCAATATGAACTCCCACAACCAAATTTTCTGACCGCCTATTGCGAAGTTTGCTTTTGTACGTCTCCGTTTTCTGTCGTTTCCCCACTTTTCTTCCACCAATCTTCCAATTGCCTCTTACTAATCTCTATTGCGGACATGTTTACTTTTCCCCTGCTCTCATTGAACCCAAGGGCTTCAAGGAGGCCAGTAGTGCTTAAATCGACCGCTGGGCAGATGTCTTTACATTCTAATGAAACATGCTCCATCGTTTCCCTAACTTTACCGCAGCAAGCACATGCTTCTTCTTCCTTCTTATATCTCGCTTTATAGGCGCGTGTGCTAAGGCATCCTGATCTCGCTTCGAAAAGTAATGAGCTTCCCTTTGAGTTATCCTAAATTTTTTCTTTCCTGATTTCCTTTTTTCCTCTTAAGTAGTTACTCATAGCAGGTCATAGCTACAGGTGGCCTTCGAGATTGAAAACCTAGCGTAGATACCACGGCCGCCACGGGGTGTCGTCTTGCGCTCGATCTTTGGGCGAGGCCAGCGGAGTATTACTCCCTTACTCCAATTGTGCTTCCCCTGTGTAGCTTCCAGTGCGCTAGTGGAAATGAAAGTTGAGAGAAAGCCGCGATTGGCCTAATAACTATGTATGCGTCTAACTTCGCTTGTGCTTGCAGGATTCGAAAAATGTTTGCTGCCAGGGATTCGTGAAGCGACGTGGTGTAATAATGATGCCATCTTATGATTAGTTAAAAAGTGTTTCAGGGCCCCTTTAATGCGTGTACACCTACAACGAAGGGCCGCCAAAAATTTGAAGGGCGCTTAAGCTTCGCCTGTAAGTGTGGAACGTGATAGCATTCCAAGATCCCTGACTGCTTCTCACGCTTCCCGGCAACTGGAGCTCATGTAACCGTAATCTTTACCGCGAAACGCTGGCCGCAAACGCTATGCACGAAGGCGGGCTTTGTGGTAGAAACGCGGCTTCTTGCGTGGGCCGTGATGCGGTGGAGGCGAGCGCCAGCTGGAAGTATTGCAAGGAACCGGGCGCGCCGCTCCGCGGCCTCCAAGACGACCGCGCGCCGGCACTTGCAAATGGTGGACGCCGCGAGTGGTCTGTGAATTGTAGAAACGCTGGAAAAGGGGTTTCTTTGAGTTTTCGCGTAACAGAATTATGTTTTTTCGTATATTCAAATTACAATCCGAGAGCTATCATGTCTGTTGGTTGCGTGTAAGTCGTGGTTCGCGATTCTTCCCCGTATTGTAGCTTAAGAAATTCAATTAGTGCAGTAAATTTCTTGCGTCACATGGAAGGCCTAGGTATGTGCGGTTCAAAAATCTTTTGGTCGAAGCGACGTCCGACGCCGACACCGCATTTTCTGCGATACGGGCTCCTTGTCGCTGTCGCGTTCGCGTGCGAAAGCCGGTGTGTATGCTTCGAAGTCAGCGTGGTGCACGCCCTGAACAGGGACTGCGATAAGGCACCTCTTGTCTATCTCATGTATGCTATGTACCAGGTGCCTTTATTGCTATAGCACTTATACGGACACTCTGGGTGAATTTTCCCTGTCGCCATCACCGTAATATTCTGTGTTAAGAGGAAGCGTTAGCTCGGGCCCAACTCCGACGCCGCCTATTCAAATACATGTAAAACGCTAAAACGTTTTCCCGAGATAACCGCTGGACCGATTTTAATGAAATTTGTCGCATTTAAAAGAGAAAGTCAAATTCTAGTGACTGTTGGAAGCGCAATTTTGATTCAGAGCCTGAATTTTGTTAAAAAGGTTTTCAAATATTCGGAAGCTTGAAGAAAATAGACGCACGAAGTTAACATGTTAATAGCTCTGCATCAAGAATACATACTGCGGTTCTGTAAACGGCATCCACTAGATCATTGAAAGCGGATAACTTCCATATGTCAATTTATATCTTACGTGAATGTGTTACTTTGTGTACAAGGGTTCTTCAAAAGCTGTATTTCCATATTACTAATCCTCTTGAGATTCATGTGTAACATATCAATTTTGTCCGCTTTAGATTTACTATTAGATGAAATTCACATAACTGTGACATCAGTTTTCGTTGCTGAGTTACAAAGCTGTAAACTTGATAGTTTCGTTTTCTGTAAATTTGCAATTTTTGCCAATTTTTAATAAAACATTGATGATCTAAATGAAAAATTCGAAACCAACAGTCACTAAATTTTCTGTTGTTCTTTTAAATGCAACAAACCTCGTCAAATTTGGTGCAGTGGTTGACGAGAAAAAAACTAATTCTCCTTTTACATGTATTTAGATAGGGGCACCCGAGCTAAAGCTTCCTCTTAAGTCCGAATGTGATAAGACCCGATCGCGCCCCGCGCCTTATGCTCCGGGTGCGAGGGAAAGCGTACGAGGGGGAGGCGAGAGATATAGTGGCTTGATGCGTGCAGTATCTTTTGGTCCAATGTTACAGGAGGTGTCGACGTGATCAAGCGCACGTCTCCTCCACTAGCCCGGCCATGGCGGTCCTAGCGCCTGGGTGCATATACGCGGCCCATTCGCAGTATCTTGGAGGTAATTTATGGCGGGTGCAAAGCCCCAGGGCAAGGCGATATGGCTGGTCGCTTCAATCGCGCTGTGTTTCCGCGCGCCTAGTGTTCAAGGTCGCGTAATCTCAAGTTGCCGAAATGCGGTGAAACGAGAGTCAGCGCGAAGCGTTCACTCAGTAATCCACTGAGCAACAATACTTTTTTTTTTCATCTCTCTCGCCACTGCCGGCGCTCTTCATCACGCCAGCGTTCTGACAGCGAGAGTGGGTGGCCATCTAGTAAAATCTGTTCATTTTTGCTTGTACGCGCATGACACCATGATTGCTAATTTATTTAGCAAGCGAATGTTTACTGCAATCTATATAACCGATAGTCGTCTAGTTGTCTAATAATTTGTCACCGGTATTAATGATTGGCCTTTCGGGCAAAACTTCGACATTTTTTGTAGCGAAACTTTCTTTGCCTACCCTACCGGGTTTTGCGTGCCTGCTGCTGCTGTCTGCTGTTGGGTCGGTCATTATCTCAGCGGATATATTATTTATACGTCATCAACAGGGGCGTAGCCAGGGACGGGGGGGGGGGGGCTTATGGGGCTTCAGCCCCCCCCCCCCCCCCCGAAATTTTTTCGTGCTCTCCATGCGCCGCCGACCAAAGCAACCCCTGGCGCCGGAAATAATTCTGGATTTTGCCTGGAATGTCTTTTTCACGCTCGAAAAGACATTTCACCGCGGACATTGAGAACTCGGGCTGGATTTCGCGGCAACGCCCTTGCACCGGAGTCACATAACGCAAGCCGCCCCATCCGAGCACCAAGTTTCAGGGGCGTTTTGATGGCGAACGGGCTCGCCGCGGAATCTACGGAGTGCATGGATGTCAATTCCGAAATTTTATGGGTATAAAGTTCTCATAAACTTTTGATATGAAAGGTGCATTGACATTTCCAAAGTTGAGCTTTAAAAATTGCGGAATTTTGTGGGTATAATGTTGTTTTAAACATTTGACGCCAAAGGTGAATTGATTTTTCTAAAACCTTACATCGGAACATACAACGACACAAGCCAAATCAACACACTATCAGACAAGTTGACAAAGCACGCAGCGAGGTCCGATGTGACGAAAGGTTGTGGTGGTTCATTTGTGTCATCATGTCACAGACACAAAAAAAATCAACATTTCTTTTTCACCTATGCCAAAGCATCCATGTCAAGACACTAAAGCCAGTCAAGGTAATTACGTTCTGTTTTATTTTTCTTTGACTTTTATTTGCGAGGACACATTGAGCGTCTTCCATATTTTTGTTCTCGCTACCCTACCCGCGGGCTGCGAGAGCCAGCCAGAGCGCATGTGTTTTTCTGGTGTTGCCCCGACCACCGCACGGCGCACATTGGTGCGCGTTCGGTTTTCTCTGGCCGAGCGGATTTTCGCTTGAGCGCAATCTCTCAGGAGAGTCTTGTCTCGCCGGCGTAGGATAGAGAAGTATACGTATGGTCCTCAGTGGACCAAGCGTCTCACGTTTTCTTCGATATTCTTCAGTAAGCCACATTAGGTGCACAAAGTAGGCATTCGAATGTGGCCAACATACTTTCATTTGCGTTTGTTCATTTCGGTGGCCTCGCGCCTCAAAAGCAATAAAAATACATTATTGTGGCGCTGCCAATTGTCGCATGGTGAAAGTTCGATTTTGTTACTTTTTTTGGAGAATGTAATGGGCCACGGGACGCTTCAGTTGCCGGATGCTCTTATTACATTATTGCGATAGCAATTATAGGGACACTCCAGGCGCATTCCTGCCGTCGCCGTCCCCCTCATGCTTCGTATAAAGTCCAAGGGCGATAACATCGTGACCGCGCACCGCATGCTGTATGTGCGAGTGAAAGCGTGGAGGGAGGGGGGGGGGGGGGTTGGAATGGTTGAGCCAGCGATGGTGGCTCACTCTTGTGTGCGCAAAGGAGAAAAGCGGGGAGCAAGCTCGCTGCCTTCAATCGCGCGCATCGGGGGGAGTGGATTGAATGGGGACGGGATATAGGATTCTGTGAATCTTCGTGTGCGTAACATGTTTATTTGCCTTGTTTGATGCATTATGTACAGTGACTTTTTATTGGATACCTAGATTTATTGAAGTCTTACACGTATATTTAAATATGTTGTTGCGAAGTTTTGTGTACACGTGCAGTGAGCTTTGTTTCCAGTGACACTTTTTTGTCCTTTATCAAGCTGTATCTTAGCATTTGTATATTCCATTGTAACTTCGAGTTTCTAATGCACGAGGGCGAATCAAATGAAAGTGAGGCTACCCACCCAGCCCAATTATGGTTCGGTTCATTATCTGCGAGACATACGCGTTGCACAGAGGCATCTCTCATTTACAGAAGTGACACGCAGGTGTGAGGATAAATGTTCTTGAATGCTCTCATACACTGGGTTGAACATGGTTGCGCGACGGACGCTCCAGAAGTTGAGCAGCGCAGTGTTGTGAGGTTTTTGACAGCTGAAGGTGTTTCATTAAAAGAAATCAGTCGCCGTATGACTGCCATGCAAGTTGAACATTGCATTTAATTCATCACTGTTCAAAAACGGTTCAAAGAAGGACGTGAAAGTTGCCAACACGATCCAAGACCGGGCCAGAGTCACCGCGCAATCACCCCCAACACAATTTCAAAGGTTGATGAGCTGATTAAACAAGAACAGAGGGTTAGCATCAATGAAGTGGCAAAGCGTGTGAACATCAGTCACGGTTATCGGCACTTGTGTGCGCAATGCATGCCCAAGATGTTGAACCACCGCCAGAAGACGGAGAATTTCGGCGCTGCCTTGACTCATCTGATCTGCTATGACAATGACGGTGACGACTTCATGTCTGCAATTGTGATTGGGGAAGAACAATGGTGCCACTACTACGATCCTGAAACACGACGGCAAAGCTTACAGTGAAAACATTCGAATTCACCACCCCTAAAGAAAGCAAAGGTTGTCATTTCCGCCGGAAAGGTGTTGTTGACTTCTTTTCTTTAGATCGTCAGGGGCCATTACCGATAAAATTTGCCAAATAATGAGAGTATCAATTGTTTCCGATATTGTGAAACGCCGGATTGGCTGCGTGTCGTAATCAGGAACAAATGACGTGGAAAATTGGCGAATGGGGCCATCTTGTTTTACTACAATGTCCGTCCCCACGTCGCTGATGTGGTTAATACAAAACTGGCGAAGTTCAAGTGGGAAAGCTGCAACATCCGCCATACAGCTCAGACCTGTCAGCTTGCCACTTCCACATTTTGGGGCAACTGAACAAACAGCCCAAGGGAAACAGATTCATGTCGTACAATGACGTGAAAGAGTCAGTTGCAGACTTTATGAAGCAGCAACCCAAGGCGTTTTGTGAGACGGGAACCACGCGACTCGTTAGTCAATAGGACAAATGTCTAATTGCACATAGAAACTACTTTTAAATCAATTACCCCGTTTGTCATACGTTCGCATTGGCTCACTTTCATTTGACTGGCCCTCGTAAATTTTGCAGAACTGCTTTTTATACGTGCTCACTGTTACGACTATAATTTCGGTGCAATTACTCTCGATTCACGACCGGTTACAGCTGCTACTGCGTAATATACTGGAACAAATGACAGGGTCGATGAGATTTTTCACCGGCCATTGCATATGTACAAGAATGTAAACAAGGTTCTTGAATGACAAAGTTTCATTAACATATCTGTCCTCAACTTGTTCATTTCATGGCCTTTACATTTTTCATGTAAGCGGCATGCACTGCTTTGCTTGTTTCGAACCGATATTTCTAAAGTTGATGTGATATTTTTGTTACTTATTAAATGGACAAAAACATGGAAGCATTGATATTAGTTATTTCGGGCACAATTTTGGCACGTACGAGTATATTCTTTTATGAAAAAATACATATAGTACTTGTTTTGACAGTGCGTAGCGTTCAAGAAATCGTTTGCAGCATCTTTGGCAATGGCAATGCCCTGAATGCAGTATGTATTTGATCCATGAATTCACGTATCTGATTCCTCGATAATTTGTTTAAGAGGAAGCTTTAGCTCGGGCCCAACTCCGACGCGGCCTATTCAAATACACGTAAAACGCAGAAACGCTTTTCTGAGATCATCCCTGGATCGCTTTTAATAAAATTTCTTGCATTTGAGAGAGAGAATTAAATGCTAGTGTCTGTTGTAAACGGAATTTCGATTTAAGGCCTGAATGTTGTTTAAAATATTTTGAAAAATTCGAAATTTTGAAAAAAATAGAAGCACGACGATTACAAATTAATATCACTGCATCAAGAACAGATATTGAGGTTCTGTAAACGGCATCTATTATAACAGTCAAAGCCTACAAATTTTGTACGTCAATTGGTATCATACGTGGATTGGTTACGTTGTGTACAAGGGTTCTGCAAAAACCGTACTTCCATAATACAGATTTTTTTTTAGAATTATGTATAACATAACAATTTTGTCCGCTGTAGATGTATTATTTAATGCAATTCACAGAATTTTGATATCATTTTTCGTTGTTGAGTTACCAAAGTTCTAATCTTGATAGGTTGGTTTTCAGAAAATTTGCGATTTATGCCAATTTTTAATAAAGAATTGACAACCGAAATGAAAAATTTGAAACCAACAGTCACTATAATTTAAGTTTTTCTTTTAAATGCAACAAATCTCGTTAAATTTGGTGCAGTGAAAAACGAATTCTCCTTTTACGTGTATTTAGATAGGAGCACCGGATCTAAAGCTCGGGTGCTCGTATCTAAATACATGTAGAAGGAGAATTCGTTTTTCTCGGCAACCACTGCACCATATTTGACGAGGTTTGTTGCGTTTCAAACAAAAAAAACTTAAAATCTAGTGGCTGTTGGTTTCCAATTTTCGATTTAGATGGCTAATTTTTTATTACAACGTGGCAAAAATGGAAAATTTTCTGAAAACGAAACTGTGAAGTTTACAACTCTAACTGAGCAAGCGAAAACGATATAACGAGTCTGTGAACTGCATCTGATAGTACATTTAAAGCGGACAAAATTGATATGCTACTCATGAATCTAAAAAAATTGAGTAATACGTAAATACCACTTTTGCAGAACCCTCGTACACAACGTAAAAAAGCCACGTAAGATATAAATTAACATATTGAATTTGTCCGCTTAAAATGATCTAATGGACGCCGTTGACAGAACTGCGATATCGGTTTTTGATGCATATAGCTATTTATAAACTTCGTGCGTCTATTTTTTCAAACTTTCGAATTTTCGAAAATCCTTTTCATAAACTTCCAGCCATAAATTGAAATTCCGCTTCCAACAGCCACTAGAATTTAACATTCTCTCTCGAATACAACAAATTTTATTAAAATCCGTCCAGGGGTTATCTCAGAAAAGCGTCTTTGCGTTTTACATGTATTTGAATAGACCGCGTCAGAGTTCGGCCCGAGCTAAAGCGTCGTCTTAAGGAGGAGGCCGAGCGGCAACGTGAGCCCCCCCGAACGAAATTTCTGGCTACGCCACTGGTCATCATCCTAGTCTTGATAATTAACATCAGCCTATTTTTATGTCCACTGCAGGACGAAGGCCTCTCTCTCAGCGCTCTCCATTATCCCTGTCTTGTGTTACCTGATTCCAACTTGCGCCAGAGAATTTCCTAATTTCATCACCTCACCTAAATTTCTGCCATCCTCAACTGCGCTTCCATTCCCTTGGCACCCATTCGGTAACCCTAATGGTCCACCACTTATCTGCCCTACGCGTTACATTGCCTGTCCAGCTTCATTTCTTTTCTTTATGTCAACAGAATATCGGCTATCCCCGTTTTCTCTCTGATCCACACCACCCTCTTCTTGTCTCTGAACGTTACGCCTAACGTTTTTTTGTTCCATTTCTCTTCTCGAGCTTCTTTGTTAACCTCCAAGTGTCTGCCTCATATGTTATCACCGGTAAAATGCAATGATTGTACACTTTTCTGTTCAATGACAGTGGTAAGCTCCCAGTCAGGATTTAGTAATGCCTGCCATATGCACTTCCGCACATTTTTATTCTTCTGTAAATTTCCTTTTCATGGTCTGGGTCCACGATAAGTAATATAAGTCCACGGTGAGATAAACACAATCCTGCACAGATTCTAGAAGCTGGCTGGCGATCATGAATTCTTGTTGCCTTGCCAGGCTATTGAACATTACATTTGTCAACTGTCTGTTAACCTTCAACAATACTCTTACACTTTCTCGGTTAAGGTTCCAATGATTGTTTCCAATTTGCTGCAATTATCCACAGTCCGCAAATAATTATGTGTCCACAGGTTGCATATATATATATATATATATGTACACGCACACGGAGAATAAAGGTATATTTGCGATGACTGCAAGTACCAGCCAACGAGCTTAGAAAGGGTCTCCCAGCTAACTTAAGCCAGAGTTTTAAAGTATGTGAATGTTACATAGCTAGACAGAACCAAAGTAATGTTGTTTGCCGTCGCTTGGAGATGCTCATGTTAGTTTTTTCATCCAACTTATTACATAATTAGTTCTAATTAATTAATAAACTTCTCAGATATTATAATGAGATGAAAAATGGCAGTTCGAAAATTGTAGAGCAACATGAAAAACTCCCGATATAGTTTTCTGTTGCTCAGTATGTGCTACATAAAAGTGTTTTTCCGAGCGCGAAATAAGCCCGCGATTACACGCAAAGGGCCTTGAACGGCCGATCGCGCGGCAATTTTGCGTGCATTTGCGGGCTTCTTTCAGACTAAAAAAAAACACTTACTTAAACTAATTCATTTAAAAGTTCAGTAACGATAGTCTCGTAATTTTCGATTACGTATTTCTATTTCTTGTGCACTAAATCTCCACCGCTTTCAGTGAACCCGCTCAAGCAGTAATAGAATCCTGCTACATGCCACAGGAAATTTTGCAAAATTCTGTTAATCCAGATAAAAGAAACCCACACACAGTGCAATTCTTATTTTAAGCAGAATTAGCTTTGAATCTTTCTATAGTCGCCCCACGCAAGCAGCGATCTACGGCGCGTCGTTAAAGTGACGGATCTGCGCATCTCCGGAAGAACGTGGGCATCAGGTGATGCTACGCAATAAGTTTAGCGCCTCATTAACTCTGACCTATCGTCGCTGAAGCGAACAGAAAGCGAGTCCCACCTGCTGACAAGGGACTTTCGCAATGTGGAAACTTCTTCAAAGCACGCGTATTCCGGCGCTTACATAGACTAATGATAGGATTTTTAGGAATGAATGCGCAACAGACCAGTTCGATCACATTTTGCTTGCAGCCCTGACAGTGAGTCGTCACGGTGTGCTCCCCGCCCCCTTCTCATTCTCGAAGAAAACAAAAAAAAAAAAAAATATCGGCAGTTTAACATTACCACACTCGCAGAGTAGGTTATGGAGGACGTGGTATAGTCGGCGGCTCCGCACAAGTACTGCTAACCTTTACCGTGCACCCAACCAATTTAAATACGTGAGCGTTCTTGCAGCTCGCCACCGTCAACATGCACAGTCATCGCGACCGGGCATCTAATCGTGTTTTCAAGCCAGTCTGTTTTAGTGGGCAAGTCTGCCAACGAGGGGGGTCTTTCATTATAGCCATTTCTAGCCATTATAGCTTTTCCATGTAATAATTGGCCCGCTAAACTTGTATTTTTTGTCGCTGTACTTATTATTGACAAGCTAAAAAACTTATTTGGCACCACTTTAATATCTTCCTTAATATCTTCCAGTTTTAGAGACGAACGCGCGGGGCAGATGACATATTCTCAACACCTTGTCATTCAATAAGGAATAATCGCTTTTAGGTCACCTATATAGGTTTTTTTTTGTCTCGACTTAAGCAAAGCACTTCATTATTTGGCTAGTCTCTCCGCACACACATGCTCACCATGTTATAGTACAACACTTCTTCAACGAACACTCATGATCATCTGGTGACGTGTTGTTTCCTTGTTTCATTACGGTCATTGTCATGGAGCACCAGATGAAAGCAGTTGTTTCTCATGTGCAAAGTGCTCAATTAAGCAGCCGTCCGGTGGCGATAGGCATTACTTCAAAGTATCAAATGATCCAAACAGCTGTCTTCTTTTTATCAAATGAACTCTGAACAATATTTTTTTTCCTTTGTTCAGAAATAACAAGATAGTTAGATAACAAGCTATGGAAAAAAGAATTATGGGTGTAACGTTAAGGGATAAGAAAAGAGCAGATTGGGTGAGGGAGCAAACGCGAGTTAATGACATCTTAGTTGAAATCAAGAAAAAGAAATGGGCATGGGCAGGACATGTAATGAGGAGGGAAGATAACCGATGGTCATTAAGGGTTACGGACTGGATTCCAAGAGAGGGCAAGCGTAGCAGAGGGCGGCAGAAAGTTAGGTGGGCGGACGAGATTAAGAAGTTTGCAGGGACAACATGGCCACAATTAGCACGTGACCGAGGTAGTTGGAGAAGTATGGGAGAGGCCTCTGCCCTGTAGTGGGTGTAGCCAGGATGATGATGATGATTATGATGATGATGAACAAGACATTCGATGTTCGATTCGATATTCCGGAGTCATTGTTTTTTCGCGAATATTCTTATTCGATTAGATCAAGAAATTTCCGTATTCGAGCACGTCTACTATTTTGCAGATGGACGGTGCATCTGTGAAAATTCCTATTGCAGTTATTGTCTGCCTGACCAATACAACTGAGCGAAAGTCATTGATATATAAGTTGTCGTTTCCATTATAGATTTTACGCAAAAGCTCTACTGTCAAGGCTATACGTATTCGTACTCGTTGTTCGTTCATGCGCTCCCTGCCACATAGGTCTCGTACACAGCTTATTGCAGCAACGTAGTTCCACCAGTACAGTTTCACGCATTTGTCCTACTGAGAAAGATTACAACCTCTCACCAGAGGCTCACGCTTTACTTCGGCTATTCGTATGTATTTTATGTAGCGCTTGATTCTTTGGGAAAAGCACGATATTTTCAGCCACAAATGGAGCAGCCAAGTCAGAGAGAGAGAGAGGGAGAGAAAGAAAAAAAAAAACACTGATGTTATTCAAAAAAGCGTTTAGTTGGCTACCTTACGTTGGGAAAAGGCAAAGGGGGAATAAAAATACGAGCGAGAGAGAGAAAAGCCGCGTTGAATGTGGGAACCCGCGAGCACAGCACCTCGCTGTCGCGGGCGCTCGCACAAGCCAGTCGTTTTCAAATGGCTAAAAAAAATGATTTCACCTCCTTCTGGGCCGATGATCGGTCTCGTACCAATACATCACAGAACATTACATGCTAACCCGCAGAACATACGCACCCCCACACAAGTAACTACCTAGAGAGCAGGAGCGATTTCTCCGAGTTCTGCAAGTTAATACACTACCCCGCCCAACCAGAAATAACCTCATAGCCTCTATACAATTCTTTCCGTAATGCCGCTTCTGCTCAGGACCTGGTTGTCTCAGCCATATATATAGCAGGGGGTTACAGACAGGCACCATTACATCCTCTGAACCTTTATGAAACCAACGAGCTTTGGGAGAGAGCCTTGGTCAGCTCCGACCTCGAGGATCGGCAACAGCTGATTGCGAGCGCCCAGGACGGTGCCTGAGCTGAAAGCATTCTGGAATGAGGACGCCTCTTCAAAGCCACATTTATGTAAAAAAAAAAAAAACATGTTTATTCTCTCTCTCTCTTTCTCTCTCGGTGGAAATGTTGCTCTACTAGTGTATGGACAGACAGGACGATCGTCTAGTCGCCAAATCGCTTTGGAGATTGACAACCAAATGGGACAAAAGACACGCTCAGGACAATTCATTTTGTTCCGAATCAATATTTCGAAAGGGCATGGGTGGCGCCCTGGCTCACTCGCGTTGGCCAACAGACGCGCTGGATGCTATAAGGATGGAAGATTAACTGTGTGGAACCAACTGCGGTGTTATATAATAGGGTGCTTCGCGCGAAACTTGCCGTGCTTTTCAAGCCGCCCTAGTCGCTATGCGTAGCTTACGCGCACCCACAGCTTGCACTGCCGTTCTCGTCACTGCGTCCTTGCACGCTCTTATTTAGATTGACGCTCGCGTCGCTGTCGTGCGCTTGGCGGATATCGCAACGGAGCAGTTAAACCTGTACACGCACGGCCGACAATTTTCTGCGTGGGTTCCCACAAACGCGTGACGTCGTTTTCTGTATGTTGTATTGCACTTTTTTTAAAACTAAGCTGTATGTGGCTAGGTTTCCAGGTATTTTTGTTCTCCGTGAACAAAAACTATCATCATCAATGGCCAGGGGCGTAACCAGGGGGGGGGGGGGCTTATGGGGCTTCAGCCCCCCCCCCCCCCGAAATTTTTCGTACTGTTCATGCGCCGCCGGCCAAAACAATCCCCGGCGCCGCAAATCATGCTCGATTTTGTCTAGAATGTCCTTTTCACGCTCGAAAAAATATTTTAGCGCGAACATTGCGAAATCGGACTGGATTTCGCGACAACGCCCATGCACCGGGAGTCACATATCGTAACGCAAGGAGCTCCATCCGAGCACAAAGTTCCAAAGGCGTGGCGGGCGGGCTCGTCGCGGCATCTCGCTGAGGCCGCGGAATTGGGAGCGCTTGGATTTCAATTCTGACACTTTATGGGTATAAAGTTCTAAAAACTTTTGATGCGAAAGGTGCATTAATATTTCCAAAGTCGTGCTTTGGATTTTCAATCCCGGAACTTTGTGGACTTAATGTTGTTATAAGCATTTGACGCCAAAGGTGCATTGACTTTTCTAAAGTCTTAGGTCGGAACATACAACGAGACAAGCCAAATCAACACACTATCAGACAAGTTGACAAAACACGCGGCAAGATACCATGACACGAAGCGTTGTGGTGGTTCATTTGTGCTGTCATGTCGCATAAAAAATATAAACTTTTTTTTTTTCATCTACGCCAAAGCATCCATGTCAAGACACTAAAGCCAGCCAGGATAACTACGTTCTTATTTATTTTTTGCACTTTGACTTTTATTCGTGAGGACACATTGAGCCACTTAAATTATTTTTATTCTCGCTACCCTACCCGTGGGCTGCCGGAGCCAGCCAGAGCGCATGCGTTTTTCTTGTGTTGCCCCGAAACAACCGCGCGGCGTACTTCAGTGCGCGTGTGGTTTTCTCTGGCCGAGTGAATTTTTGGCTGGCAGAGTTTTGGACGCCTTCTGGCTATAGCAGACGAGAAAACGAAACAATGGTCGCTCACCGCCATCACTGTGAAGACTTGACGGATTACACCGTGTTCGCTTCAGCGCAACCTCTCCGCAAAGTCTTGTCTCGCCGGTGTAAAATACCGAACACTATGCGTATGGTTCTCGGTGGACCAAGCGTCTCACGTTTTCTTCGATATTCATTCGGTAGCCACATTAGGTGCCCAAAGTAGGCATTGGATTGGGGCCCAACATACTCTCCTTTGCGTTTTTTTTTTCATTTCAGTGCCCCTGCCCCACAAAGGGAAAAAAATACATTGTTGTGGCGCAGCGAAATGTCGCACGGTGACAGTTTGTTACTCTTCTTTTGCGGAAAGTAATCGGCCACGGCACGCTTCGGTTGCCGGATACTACTATTTTATTATTGTGATAGCAATTATATGAAGACTCCAGGCGCATTCCTGCTGTTGCCGTCGCCCTCATGTTTCGTATGAAGTCTCAGGGCAATAACGTCGTGACCGCGCGCCGCATGCTGTATGTGCGAGTGAAAGAGTAGGGGGGCGGGTGGAATGGGTGAGCCGACGATGGTGGCTCAGTCTTGCGTGCGCAAAGGAGAAAAGCGGGGAGCAAGCGCGCCGCCTTCCGTCGCACGCGATACATCGGATGGAGTAAATGGAATGGGGGCGGGATCCAGGATTCTGTGAATCTGTGATTGCGCTACATGTTTATTTGCCTTGTTTGACGCATTATATACAGTGACTTTTTCTTAGATACGTATATTTATTGGAGACTTATACGTATGTTTAAATATCTTCCTGCGAGGTTTGGGTATACGTGCAGTGAACTTTCTTTGTCATAAATTTCAGAGGAATGTATACTTCTCTAGCTAGGTGCAGAAGACGCTGCGAACACGCACACTCGCTACTAATTCCAACGGTTCAGCTTGTCGAGCTGGCCAAATCGAAACACGCCAAGCGCCTCAAGGCACTGGCTTGCCCGCGATAAATTCATAAAGAAGCTTCATGTCGCTTGTCGATGCATGCGTCCGTGGCGTAATTTCAATAATGTTTATTTAATTATTTATTAGCCGTACTTTGTTGAAAATGACGAGCTTACAAAGTCACGAAGCCGCTTGAAGCCACAAGGACAACGTCTAGACAAATCCATGTACTTCCCATAATTCCCATGCTGGCTGAAGCGCCCCAATTGCAGCTCCCGTAGACACTAGCGCACAGGACCAGACATGTAATGGGCACCTTGTCGTGAACACCAACTTGTAAACCGTGGTACTGCTCCTTCATGGTAAGGGAAGCGAATCTCTAAGGCCATGCATTTGCGTGCTGCAACAATTGGAAACGACTGCAAGCACCAAAATAACGCCGAGTAAAGTAGCGCGATGAAACAAACATTGCAGTCTTTCAAGCATAGAGCATATATAAAAAAAAGTCGCAAAGCTTCTGTTTGCATTTCTCACTGCTTTAGTCTAATATTTTAATATTTTACCCCATAGGTTGCATGTGGCCTCCGAGATTGCGCCGACGGACATTTACTCAAAGCGGAATCTTGAAGGTCAAGGGGTATAATAAAATTTATCCATGGCATTCGATCACAGTACCTGGCGCATAAACGTCAGAGACAGTGCAAGCAATGAGAAACCTTAGCAAAAAAGCGGGGCGCTCAACGGAAACGAAATAACGCTAGAGATAACCACAAGTTGCTGATATCGGGCACCTTCCAGGTCCGCAGCTGACGTCCCACCATGACAGGTCATCTTCCTTTCACCCATACGAATGCATTGGAGAAAAAAATATATATTCTAATTTCTCCGTATAAAGCGGAGCTATGATGTGAACACTTCGTTAAAGAAGCACTCGTACACGTGATAAGAATTGCAGACACGTAAAATTTCATATATGGTACTTTTGTAAAAAAAAAAAAAAAAACACCGGTCTGGCGACACCCAAGCGAAACATAATAAAATAACACTGTCATTGAATAATGCGAGTAATCGAGCACTTGAAGGGCCCCACATTTATTTCCAAGTTGAACCATATGACAGACACTTTTTATTTGTGAAATTACATCATAGAAACGACATACGGAAAAGGATGGAGCTTAGCATGCGAAATTATTAACTGCACCAAATTACTAATCAAGGTGTGTACAATCGCTTAAAAGCTACATTTTTTTTAACTTGCTTTATACACGAAACTGAAGTCATGTGAGAAATTCGAAAGGAAAGTGGGACCGCTCGTAACGTCCGAGGCAAAGTACGGGAGGTTTAACATGTGTGTTCTGTCGATGCGTTGTCCAGTCACTAGAACATCACCAAATAATTGCAAGATAAATATTCTTACATATTTTCCTTATTATAGACATATCGTTAAAACAGCTGCGAACATGTGCGTTACCTCTGAAGAGCCAGAAGAGCAAACAAAAAGAAAGTCCGTGAAATTGTTCTTCAGGCTCTATCAGTGATTACAAAACATAAGGATTACGTTTCGGATATGATCCCTTCATGAAACAAACATATTTTATGGGGAATGAACATTACGCAAATACACATGGAGGCATTGTCTTAATAAATTAGTTATAGGTAATAAAAAAGAACAATATAAGTGAGCAAGGAAATAAACAAGGAAACACAAACACTATATATTGTTAAATTTAAGCGTACTCAATGGATTTTTTTTGTGTGTGTGTGTGTGCGCGCGCGATAACGCCGTCGTAATCAAAGGCAACCACCGCTTCACCACAGGAGGAAAAAAATTAAAGACTACCAACATTAAAATTGAATGGTGACTCACGTACAGCTCGTGCAACAGAAACATCGGATCTAAACACACGATAAGAGGGCAATCTGGGAAATTAAAAACAAACGAAGTTCCGCATGCTGTACTTACAAATGATGAAGCGCAAAAATAATAAAAAAAGTGACTGGTCAGCGTATCCAAAGCGGACGCACAGCGCCAAACACACTACGATGTACACGCTGATGCATATTCCAGACGGCGCTCGTATTTCAGACGAAAAAAACAACAAACACAGAAACTGACATACACACGCTTCGAGAGAAACGCTGAACCTACGATGGTGAAATTGCAAAGAAGACGGATCACTGCTGAACGATGATGAGCTCTTCGTTGGAGATCAATAAACGCCCGTTGGACCCTTGGTCATTTCGTACGCCTCCGTTGGTTAGACGAGCAACACGGCACGAAAACAAGATGCACGCAAGCGGTAACTGCTCCTCTGTGTCCCAGCTCCTCCGTTTACGCGGCGATCAGCCGCTAGCGTAAACTATTGCAAATTTCTTTCCTGGACGCGGTTTTCTGATAGGAGATCGTCACCTTCGTTACTCTACTACCGGTTCAAACCGCGCCAAGCACTTGGAATAATACAACGGCTTTTACTTTTCTCATCATTGGCTATATAAAATTTGTCACGAGGGGTCCAACAGCCAATCGTTGACCACTACTTTGTCTCTTTCGTGTCACTGGAGGAGGGAAGCGCTTTTCGAGGTTGCGGCATAGAGAAATGGTTGCGGCGGCAAGCGGCGCAAATTTACGCACCACCCCCCTCCCCTCCTCTCGTTCTTTGACTGCTCCTTGAGGAGGAAAGTGAATAAACAAGGTTGAGGAAAGCGTACCGTGCGCCGACTGAATTCTATGCTCGCAGCGCAGGAGAGAACCCCACGCCCTGGAGTTGCCACTGGCGGTTCGGGGTTTAGCGCAACGGCCGTTGCAGCATACAACTTTTGTTGTGTTTCATGCGCGTGCGACGATAGGAAGGCAAAACCATTTTCTGACCGTCAGAAGGGCGTTGTCTTCCTTAGTTTGAACTGCATGGTGCATTTGCAGGCGGCTTCTCGTACCCTGCTCTGAGGCGCAAAGCTATTCGTAAAGCTATTCGAAACTGTTTTTGTTCCATTTATGCATCTGCCCTCCGCGATTGGTCAAGCACTTTTGGGGCTGCCCGCGCTTAGCATGTCTGTCGCGCGACGCCACGAAAACCGCGAGAACTCCCCATCTGATATGCATGATTAGACCAAACAAACAAATATGCTCATCCCACGTACTGTGGGAATCGATGTAAGCGACGCTTTCTCTGCTGTTTGATTGACGGTAATATTAGCCGTGATATTGACGGCTAATGTGTAATTTCTTCAGCGTTTACTGCAATACGCCCAGGAAGCTACAGAGGGCATTGTACACATGCCACGCGACGGAAACGCCCAAAGGAGATTCCCCGCGCCGACTTTCCCCTCTGCCACGCTCCTGGCATGTACACACACGCTCTGAACCACCCCTCGACGTGGCGTGCAAGACAACAGCAGCAGCAGCATAAAAGTCTCAAGAGCAGGGAAAGAAAACATCGCTTTTAGAAAGGATGAAACACCTCGAACGCCATAGCCATTAAACATACACTGTAAAAAAAATTTGCCTTACTTTGCAGAAAATCTGCTGGTAATTTGTGACCGAACACTTTTCCGTAAATTAAGAACGGTCATTTCCGTAGAACGGACAACTGTAAAAGAGAGACCGTAATACAAGATACGAGTGCTTCTGTATCTAGAAAACGGAAGACTGTATTCTGAATCTGTACTATAAACGTTAAAGTACGGTGCTTCTCGTATTCAGAAAACGGAATACACTGTATGCTGAATCTGTACTATAACCGTTAAAATACAGGTGCTTGCCGTATTCAGAAAACCAAAGGCTCCGTATGCTGAATCTGTACTATAACCGTTAAAATACAGGTGCTTGCCGTATTCAGAAAACGAAAGGCTCCGTATGCTGAATCTGTACTATATCCGTTAAAGTACAGGTGCTTCCCGTATTTCCTCTAGCAGAGCATATCCATTGTTCGGGGAATGTGCCATCGGGGACAAAATTGCCCAGGACGTGCGACAGTCGACCAAATTTTATTGGTGCACTAATTGCTGGAATGAGCCGTGCTAACATCTGCGTTCGGAATGTGCATACGTGACCCACTGTTTTCAGTGGTCTTGAACAGAAATGCAATTTAGACGATGCTCGCACCTCCAGGGTACTTTTGTCCACGATAGTACATCTCCTTTAATGCAAATGTCATGAAGGCAGCTCATAGCCGAAGCAGCAGGTCACCATTGAGAAAATTGTCTTGTCAACACACTGACATGGCTGCAGAGATAAAACACTTTGCACTTCGTGATATGAATGCATTGCACAGCATATATACAAAAAGGTGCAACATTTCAGTCCTCAAGTTCTTAGATGACAGAAGCAACTTTATTTTCTTCAATCACTCGTCTTGCACTTTTTCCTGGTGAAAGTTGTTCTTGACCCCAAACGCTTGCAAGGATTAACTTGCTGCTGTTAGGAGAAACAAATAGTATTCGTGAATATCCATCCTAAAGAAAACGGCATAAAGTATAATCACAGAACAGGACAAAGCAGTAGTTTCTGTGTTAGAAAAACATGTAAGTAGACCAACATTGTTGGAATAAGGGATGTTGGTGTAGCCAACATTTCGACATGTGTGCTTGTCATCAGGGTAGCAAATGTTTTCCTTGGCTGTGTTGTTTTGGGCTATGCATAGCTCACTGGCCCCTAGCCTCATTGCGGGAGAAGAAGCTGGTGCATGCAATAGGTCAAGAGAAGCCAAAGTGTTAAAATAAAGGAAGGAAGAGTGTGCTTAGCAGTGGTGATCGTGATGAAGCGGGTATGAGCACTGCTGCCAGTTCTTGTAAGAGTAGGGGTGACCAAAACAGAAAATCATGTACACATGTAAGCAGTCATTAATCCAGTAGACCTAATCTTCCCAGAAGACAAAATAGGTATCGAGATAAACAGTTTGCACATTTGGAAAAGGGAAACGAATTAAGGAAAATAAATTTTGTATCAAGATGCATCTGATTAAGATCACTGTAAATGGTAAATGAAGGCACATTATGAATACATATTTTGTTGATAGCAGATGAAGAAAAGATATATTAACCACATATTAAAATAGGAACATTAAAATTAAACTGGGTATGACCACAAAACAGTAAAGAACAGCCTGTAAAAAAATGGGATGGACAATATGATAACCAGGTGCAAGATTGCAAAACGTCGAGCACTGTTTATATTCATGCTGCTGTTGACGGCTTCAAGTTTCTGTCTTCCTGTGGAACCTTTGTCTTACTTGAACAAGGAAATAGGTCATTTTTTAAACAAGTCAGTTCAAATGCTGTTCAAAACTTCAGCATTATTATAATGAAAGAAAATGTTATGGGCAGTTCTGGGTGTGCTTTCATTCACCAGTTATTTCCACAGGTGTAAGCTCAAAATTTAATGGTCTAAATGGACCATGGTCTCCTGGCAAACCATTAGCTTGTCTTTTTTTCAACACAGATGCCTGCACATTATATGTGTTCGCAGGAGCGCTAGCGAACTACATTACACTTGTTGCCACAACCAAAGTGAAACTTCGTAACAGTGAGTGAAAAAAAAACAGCATTCCACAATACTGATTCAAGTCATCTGGAAAAGTTGCTTAAGTTATTGTACACCCCCCGCCCCACCACAGACACAATTATGCACCACACTGACTCTCATGGTGTCAACCATGCTATTATAACACTAGGCATCAAGTGAGGAGAATAAGGGGATAAGCGGGCACAATTCTTTTTGTTATAACATCAAATGTGCTTTACATTAATGCTACATTCCAACTAACAAAGGAACAGCTGGTTTGTGAGATAGTGACCAATGCATACGAAAGCTAATGACATTCTGTGCAGCAGATTGTTGCCGATGAGGTGTTATGTGCACAAGTGCACTCTTTCACACAAAATGACACCCTGCAGTCAAACCTTGTGCCAACATTAGTTTGAAAAACATCACAATGGAAAGCAAAGAGTGCTAAATTTGTTGAAAATTACTAAAAATTATTCGATTATTTATTATCCTTACTGTTAGTTAAAGATTCACAGACTGTTCCCTGCGAGTGCTGTAAACAGGCACCCTGCTTTTACAGTCGTAGCAACAATGATCTGTGGCACAGACAAGAAGAAATGCTCATGAAGTTTACGCAAGAGTATACCCTACATATTACACCCCACTTCACATTCCAATGTGGTAGAAGAGGAAGACGAAAAAAACTATTTTCTGGTGGAGGATGCATACCCCAGAGTAGAAGAAACAAGTTTACCCTAACCATCGCTGTTGCCGATGCCTGTGCACTAGCAGTTACATATAATATGGCAGTTACAATTGTTTTTCCACAAGCACTGCAAGCTGCTGCCAGTTTACCAGTACACAGTTGTAATACATTTAGGGCAAGTTAAAACTCTCTAATGGATTTATCTCATATGACATAATTTGAATGCAATATTATGCAAATAAGTGAAGCGCGATCTGCCATCCCATACAATGAAACACCTTTGAAGAATCTGAATCACCACCTGGGCAGTGATGAGGTAAAGAGTGTGTTCTGTGTAAAGTAGTGCACCTGTATAGCCTAAAGCTGTGGAGAATGCATTTAGTATCAGCTGTGAAGGTTTCTAATTTTAATTGCACACAGTAAAAACCTCCATGCAATTTTGTAAAATGCAAACCCCTTACCTCCTTGTTGTTCAAAGGTAATGACGCGTAGGGCCATAACATGTACATTATGGGTTTCGTTCCCAAACAATCAAAGTAAATAGCACCACCCTAAGTGTTCTGTGCCTTCCGTCTCGCATTTTCTGTCAAAAATTGTTAGTGTCGGATGCTGCGATCGGCAGAGAAACGGATTTCTGGAGCAATATAAAGTATTAAGTACTGTGATCTCAGTACTTTCACTGCTGTTTAAGAATTATCGGGTCTTAAAGTAAAAAAATGAGGAATAAATAAAACATGTATATTTCACGTCACAACCCTCATGAGGTATTTAGTAGTCTGGATTATAAAGGATTATAGATTTACTACGCAGGACAGATTTTATTCCACTGAAAGAATGACATCATGCCAACGATTCTTGCATTTGGTGCTATATTTATTTGTATTTAGTTCAGTTGGAATGTATGTGCATTGTCAGCGATATCGCTTGACATGTTTTAGATTGACTGTTTTCCCAATTTAGGCAAATTCGTATTCACAAATAACCTTGTATGACACCAAGAACTTGCTTAGCAGGAGTATTTCTAACATTTGCAAGATACGAAGCTCCTGAATGCATATGCAAGCCTGGGGTGCACGCCGCCCTCTAATCTCATCAGCAAGTTTCTGGAACTCATCTGCAAGGTTTCTTATCATGAATGTAAAGTTGCTTCAACAGGAGAAATAGGGAATTTAAACAGGTGAATTAGCACGGTACAAGCAGTTTTGAAGTAAAATTGTTTTGCATCAAGGGCATGTTATCTAGAAAATAAAGCAAAAGGTCAAGTTGTGTTCACTATTCAGATGTTTAACTAAGAAGCTGCAGGAAAAGGAAACAGGACACAACACCTAATAAAGAATGCAAAATTTGAAAATCTCAACTGAACAAGAAACCAGTTTTTGAAAACGCAAAAAAAAGCCACCAGCTTACGCCGAGTACACCCTCGCTATATACTCCAAGTAAAGTTGTTACCGCAATGCTTGGGCACCAAAGGAACGTAACAATCAACAACTTTGAGCAGAATATTACCACCACTAAATGGGCTGGCCTTTGAAGATTCTTGATCTGAAATCCTCAACGACTTGTTCTGGCGTTTAATCTGTCGAGCTCAATCTGCATTCTCAAAAGCTGGCTCTCGGCCATAAGTTGTCTAAACGCAACATCAGCTTAAACCTCAAGATAGGGTTGACCTATAAATAAAGTGGACAATGCATGGCAAACATCATGAACACTCTTACATGTTAACCAGAGGGTTCACTCATGCAGCCATGAAATTATGTGATGCAGACACATGATATATTGAAGCTGGTTTTGTGAAGTGTTTCATGCTTCCAAGGCTTCTTCTCCAGTTGTGAAAGCTAGACAGCTTTCACTAGCTAAATAAGCGATGAGAATAAAAAAAGAACTTCAACAAACTCACAATATGTTGGCCATTTGCAAGTAACCAGCAATCTTTTTGGGCTCCTAGGTTGCCTGGTGCAAATCTACTAGGCCACAGTACTTGCATTATCCAGTACCAGCCACTTTAAAATGCAATGTGTTCAGAGCCCTTTCCCTCTGACTTTCTGTTTTGGAAACAGCTTACCATGTGTTCAGTAGGCGTCGAGAAAGGGGACAGAAAGCACTGTGCACCACTTATTTCTAATATGTTTTGCTGGATGCAGCACAGCGCACCAGATCCAGGTGAAGCCAGTGGAAATGCGGTGTCATGCAGTCGCTTGTCCTGGAAGCAGGGCATATGGTGGACTAACTAGTGCGTGCGATCAGATAATATTGCTGCCTGAAAAATTTTCTTTGTGGTTTTTCACATTTTAGGAGGTCTCTACATGTCTGGCAAGCATTTTTATGACAATCTGAACCCGTATACGATAGTGTTCTCTTACATAAAGTTTTTTTTCTCATTTACCAGTGTTTCCATTGCACGCCACTTATGTTAGCGACACTGTGGACACTGCAATGGAAAAATTCTGGACACCTCGAAACACTGCTTGGGTAGTTTATGGCACATCAGGCAGGCAGGTTAGGGGAAGAAATGCCACACACCCGTGCAAACGAAGTGCTGGTGCAAAGTTGTGAAGCACCAACTTCCGGGACAAGGTTGGCTTCAGTCGAGGGCGCTCGATGTGCTGTCCATCACCTGTAGTAGAGATCAGTGGTGTGGACCTTTTTATACTGGCTTTCTCTTCCGGTCGGAACCTTGGCAACAGCTTCCCCCATACTTTTTTGAACCTGCAACATGTGCAGAGAAAGTCACATCACTGTGCATTGATTGTATGGCTTTATTTTTCTACACATTCTATCAAATCATTAAAAAATATAGTTCGCACATTTTTATTACAGTCTAGTTTCTAGACATGCAAAACATCACCATATCTCTGACAGAATGCAACAATAGAAGAATACACTGGAACGCTACACTAAAATTTAAAATTATGTGACACCGTATGAGCACACAGTATGCCTACTGTATGCTCTAGCACTGTGTGAAGTAAAAGTTAATTGCCAATCATTTATGGTGTATTTCTACTTATTCTGGGTCATCAAACTGTACAATCAATGTTCCAAGTTTACACATTGTTGGCTTTTGACTGCCTATGTGATCCGTTTCCTACTTACACATGCAGTAATACTACTGTATAAGGAAAAAGAGTTAAAAGAAATGCCGTGATAATCTTCCACATTTGCTGAGGGCAGGAGCAATGGCCAATACCATGTGGTTCAAGCTACATAAATACTCAGTTTTCACACAGCTTAATTGTTCAGCAAGTAATAAAGAGGTACGCTGTGCACCTCTGCATGACCAATAAAATCTGACTACTTGACACTGCACTAGGGCTGCTGCTTGATAGTGTTCGGCAGTTCGGCTTTGGTTTTCTGATATACAGAACTGTTTAGGTACCAGTAGTTTAGTTTGCGATAAGATGGAACATGGAGCACTGGTCATTGGCACTTAAATAATGCGACAGCAAATATAACACGAGGATAGGTATATGGGTCTCTAAGAAAAAGTACATACGCATTATGATTATAATGTGATGTGATGCCACAATGAAACAGAAAGCAACGCATAGAAGTGGACGGCACTTCCATGCCACCAAGGTTATTGGACAGACAGTACTTTAGAAGTGCCCGCAACACAGTCAAACAAGGAAAAGCCACATTTCCTTGCGTTCAACACAATGCGTTGGCGGGCTAGTTGGTGCGAATCCATAAATACTTTGTTTAGCGCAATACAATGGACACAAGAAAGACGATAGCACAAGACGCCACTCTCAACTGAAATCACTTTATTGCGTCACTCCTTTATAGATAGCAGAATCTAGAAGAACATGCGCAGTGAGCACCATGTGCAGGAACCACCAACATCCGATCACAAGAGCGCACTCATGCGACGGAATCCAAAAGACCATATTGAGCACTGCACAAAGTTAAAGAAGGCACACGAATTCACTGTGACCCCAATGACTGTATGAAGAAAGCTTCCGATAACTCTTAAGTGGTGGTATCACAGCACTTTTTCAAAATCGTAGTATTATGAAACATGGCTTTGCATTTCCATATTTTACAATGTTGGACCAAATGCGAACCTGTGCCTGTTGGTATGGATCGCTCATGTTCGCAATGTTTCGTGATACTACGATTTTCAAAAAGAGCCATGATACCACCGCCCGAGAGTTATCGGAAGCTTTCTTCATAAAGTCATTGGGGTCACAGTGCATTAGTGTGCCTTCTTTAACCTTGTACAGTGCTCAATATGTTTTTTTTTTTTGGATTCTGTCGCATGAGTGTGCTTTTGTGGATCGGATGTTGGTGGTTCCTGCACATGGTGCTCACAGCGCATGTTCTTCTTGATTCTGCTGTCTATAAAGGAGTGACGCAATAAAGTGATGTCAGTTGAGAGTGGCGCCTTGTTCTGTCGTCTTTCTTGTGTCCGTTGTTTTGCACTAAAAAAGCAATTATGTATACCTTGTATGTTTGAAGACAGCTCCACACGCAGTAGCGATTCCAGTATTGCTGCCCAGTGGTTTAGCTCGCCGCAGTTTGAAGTGCCACAAAATATAAGGAGAGAAAATTGCATTATAGTTTTGTTGCAAACAAGAATATAACGCGAAGTGCATTCTGAGGCCAGAAACTATTAAAAAGAAATTCATGATGCACCACTGTGCATGGTTTTATAGCAAAGTCAAATACATTTAGTGCAAATATCACGCTATGATGGTACACAATGGTGGAATCTGTAATAATATGAATGGTGCCTTAATATTACAACAAAAGTTGACATTACTTAATAACAGCCCTGTAAATTTTAGTATGCAGGGGCACCACTTGGTTAAACAATAGTGACGTAATGTCTATGTGTACAAGTATTACCCATGCATTTCTGCCATATTGATAATGGCAGAAATGCATGGGTAATACTTGTACACAGATACATTACATCACTATTGTTTAATCAAGTGGTTAAAATATGTCTCCCTCATACAAGATTAGAATTAAAGCATAAACTATATATAGTCACCCTAACAGCAACACCTCATTTGAACTTCACTGTAAGTAGACGCCTGTTGATGCCAGCCTCCTCCAATGCTAAACTGTGCTGCATGCTTTACAGAGAAATTATAGTGGTATCACTTAACTCTGAAGCTATTCAGGACTGCAGCATTGTAGAAGACATCTACAAATGTCCCATTTCATGTATAACAGCCTGAATTGCTTGCACATCTTACCAAGTGCAAATTAAGATTACTTCTCCTTGTTTAGCATTTTTGCCTGCTAGACCACAATCCAATGACATCAATATATTAACCTATTACCTCAAAGTACCTAATTTGGCTTATAGATTAACACCTTCGCATACTGTCACAGCTGCACTCTGTCATATGCGTTGCAATCATAAAGGAGTGCTTGTCCACCAGCACTGCGATGTCACTAACAGTGGTCACTTACACAGCTAAGTAGATGGTCATGATTCAGGTAGCAAATAGCCAAGAGAAAAAAAATCCACTCACCTTGAGAGCTACAATACTGCGATAACTTGAGAGAGATGGACCTATTGCAGGCAGCAGACCTCTTCTCAGCTCCAGCAGAACAACAGCAACTTGCCTTTCAGTAAAAGAAAAGGATTAATTACTAATGATAAGTTACCTTGTTTTTGCTGAGTATCAATACAATTTGACTTTCATGCATATCCACTCTCCGCTTTAGTAATACAACTGCATTATTCGTAAAATAGAGTCTATAATGATACCATTCGCTTCACTTGTATGTCCAAATTTTTTCGCACTGATACACCGTTTACTGCTTACTTACTGACACGAATGCCTTGACTGCCCAGACATCATTCGAAGCAACACGTCTTGCTGCACCGCAAAAAGTTGCACCAAGGAAACACAGCAGAGCAGCCAGAGCGAAGAGCTTTTTTTCTGGTCACAATTAAAACGTGCACCTAAGCAAGAAAGTAACGATCACAGGTAGTGAGCCACTGCTATTGCCTCGAACGTTTATTTCCGTATTCTAGCAGAAGTTCTTGTATCGGATACAGTATGCTCTCAAGCCAATACAAGCGTCAATACAAGTGCGCAACTGAACGCAGTTTTATTCTACGCTTTTAACGCGAGTGAGGAAAGGTTAGAAGTACCACAGGGAACTTGAGATCGAGCCGATCGCGCTACCACTGGAATCGATCTGAAAATATAGGGTGATCCCTTTCCCCATTCATGCGTCATTTTTGCCCTAAGACGTTGTATATTGGTCTTTTGAAACAATATTTCTGTTCGCGACACCGGCTTACCACATATAATTTTAACACCTACGTTATGCAAACCAAATAAGATTAAAATGGGCTTACCTCATGAGCAAGTTACGAGCGCGCGTAGACTGTTCAGGCTATCCGTGTCCAAGCGCATACGTGCACCCAAACACAGGACAACTTCTTCGATGCCGCAGCGTGCAGAGTCTTGTACACGAAGTGAAAGACATCCAGCGCAAATATCCCCGCGCGATGACGGCAAATGACGAGCGCACAAGCGTACACCACACAGTGACAAATTCGGAACTTTGCCAATTCGAACGTGCCGAGACCCAACCAGCGTAACCATCCATCGTTTCTGTTCTTCGCTCCCGACGCGTCAATCTCTCTTTCTTGGGGTCTTGCTCCACTCTTGAGTACAAATCAAAATCAAGAGATATTTACGGCAAACTAACAACTTTTACAACACGCCACGATAAATGCTGGCTGACTTCACATCTGCCGGTTCGTCCACCACTCCTAACGGATGGACGGATGGATGGAAGGTAGGAGCGTCCTCTTTGAAACGGGGCGATGGCAGTTGCCACCATGCTCAGATTTTTATTTTGCCTTTTATTTTTATTTTTATCTGTGTTGTGTGTTATTGAATTTCTCGATTTTCTTTAAATACGTCTTCCTACCCTTTTAACCTTATGTCACCTCTCTGCTTTTGAGCCACCAATCCTCCAATCGCCTTTTGCTAATTTCCACCGCATATTTATTTACCTGACTATTATTATCTCTGAACCCTAGGGCCTCAGCAAGGGTGACTGTGGCCGCATCGACACGGGCTTGATACCATCACATTTTAGTATGAGGTGTTCCATTGTTTCTATATATTTACCACACACAGTACATGTGTCTTCTTCTTCGTTAAATTTCTTTTTATAGCTCCGCGTTCTAAGACATCCTGATCTAGCTTCAAAGAGTAGGACGCTGCCTCTTGAGTTATCATAAAACGCTTCCTTCCTGATCTGCTGTTTCCAGTATCGATATAGTTCCACACTATGCTTCTTTTCCATTGAATTTATCCAATTTTTACCTTCCACGTTTTTAACCTGTCGTTTAATGCTCTGTCTCTCTTCGTCCTCGTGTCTGGCATACTTACTGGTTAGCTTCCTAGTTCTTTTCCGCCATTGTGAGTCAACGCTCTTTCTGTATAGGTATTTAAACACCTTAGCTGCCCACCTGTTATCGTCCAATTTCCTCAGACGTTTTTCGTATAGGATTTTGCTCTGAGCTTCCCGTGCTTCGAACGATGCCCAGCCCATATCTCCCTGTACTGCTTCGTTTGTGGTTGTCCCGTGGGCACCTAGTGCTAACCTTCCCACAGCTCTCTGATTTACTTCTAGTCTCGACTGAACCTCTGCCCTTAAACACAGGACCGCATTCCCGAAAGTAAGCCCCGGCACCATTACTCCCTTCCAAATACCTCTCAGTACTTCATACCTGTTGTACCCCCACAATGCCTTATGTTTCATTATCCCGGCATCTCTTCGCCCTTTTGCTATGAGAGACTGTTCGTGCTTTTCCGTGTACATCTGCCCTTTGTTTATCCATACCCCGAGATATTTGTATTCGGCCACTCGGGGTATTTCATGGCCTTGTATTGTAAGCTCCTGATCAGTTGCATCGTTGCAAAAAAATCCCACCGGACTTAGCTGCACTAAAACTGAAACCTAAACTGTCTACTTCGTGCCCACAGTAATTAACCAGAGTGTGCAAATCTTCCTGGCTATCTGCTAAGAGTACAATATCGTCCGCATACATTAAACCCGGTAGTCGTTGCTCAACAACCTTTTCGCCTAATCTGTACGACAGATTATACCCTAGATTGCTTCGTTGTAACCTTCTTTCCATGCTTATCATATAAAACATGAACAGCAGCGGTGATAGAGGACAACCTTGCCTTAATCCTGTGTGTACCTCGACAGTTGTCGTACTCTTAATTCCTTCCCATGTTATTTCAACATTATTTTCTCGATATAGTTCCTGTAGAAAATCAATTACCTCATTACCGATACCTTCAGCTTTTAATATGTTCCACAGGAGTTCCCTGTTCACGTTGTCGTATGCACCACTTATGTCCAGGAAGGCTAAATACAGAGGTCTATTTTCCGCCTTTGCTAATTCTATGCACTGGGTAAGCACGAGCAGGCTATCATCTAAGCGCCTACCACTTCTGAACCGGTTCTGAAGTTTTCCGAGTATTCTATTACTTTCTACCCATGACTGGGTAGACGGACTTTGTACCCATGACGGAAGCGCAGCGCGCGGTGCCCCCTGGTGCCGCACTCTGTGAGCGCGGAAAACAGAACAGAATCGGTTTCGTTTTCCCATTTGTGCTCTAGCTACTGGAACTGCAAAATGATTGCTTGACAAATAATTCAATTCTAAAAGAGGAGAACGCTTTCTCTCCCACAAGTTAGTGCGGTTTATGCAAAGGGAGAGAGAATGCAAGAAGCAGAAAGGCACGGATGTCAACCAAACCGTTCGCTACTGGGGATGGCAAACCCCTGTGCTGCAATGAAGTGCAAAGCAGTGCACTGTGATGCATCAATAAGCTCTAGTATAGTGATAATTTGGGCTCGTTGATGCATGTAATGAACGGGTAAATAATGAGCTGTGTCATAACATTTACCCATGCATAAAGCACATGGAACTAATGGTGTTGCATTCTGGGCCAAAAAGAAATAAAGCTTGAATCGTTACATCTCGGCACTGGGCATTCTTTCTTCCCGTCTTTTTTTTTCTTCTTTTTAACAGTACGCACACTACTAGCACGGTAATAGGTCCTTCATCATCAGTCACCTTCCAGTAGTTTGCACACATGTCGGTGCATGTTCGCGTTCTTTACTCTGCCGTACAAAAACGAGCACGCTTACCGGTCTTGTTTCAAGATGAAGCGCCAAATGTTTGCGATTACATCTTATCGCAAGAATTAACACACGAACAGTGAAGATTATGCGTAATCGATTCGTCTCAATGAATGGGCAGTTATTGACAGAGACGAGATATTTTGTAAAATATTACGGGAATTAGTTACACCAACTATATTGCACTTCAACAAAGCCCTTTCACAGTTGGGTTAATTGCTTGCCGCATTCGAAAATTTCATCCGACCATTGTACTTGGATCTATAGGCCGCCAGTCCCCTTCGAGACCATTTGTTGCTAAATGTAAACGCAATTACGGTCATTATACTACTCCCTGCGTTTCGGTACTGATTTATAGTGCGCACAATTTTTGGCGTAGAGCACCAATGTCATTCCCACTGAACCAGCACCTGAGTGCCGCAAGCTTGTTTACGTATACCCGTATGCCCACGGCTCTTCGTTCACTTAAATATATATGCTGCATTAATAACTACAAAGCGCGTAATTTGAGAACATTGCAAGAACACGCATATCTTTGCGCATATGATCAGCGTTACAAGGCCCATATGCGCGGCAAACTGCGACCGGAATAGAAGACGAGTATGTATATTTATACGATCTGTTATTGCAGCTTTTGGTAGAAGGCTAGCTCTCATATTTTGTACGTATCTTCATAATGCGTACAGTTCGCGTATTCAATAAGATATTGTTAGCTAAAACTTTGTGAGTACGAGCGCTCATTCAGACAGCTTAAATTTTCTCACAATAATACGGACGTTCGCTTAACAAAAATACGGAATTTTGTCTGTTTCGTGCAAAACAGTGTGTAGCCGCTATATGATTACAGTGAAATGTCCGTAAAGCTTAAAACGGAGGGCACTTCCGTATATTAACGGCATATTTTGCCATATTTTTGAAATATGACAAACTTTCCGCAGTTTTACCTGCAGTTCTCCATATAATGACGGAAATTTTTTACACACACAGACACAGACACACACACACACACACACACACACACACACACACATATATATATATATATATATATATATATATATATATATATGTATGTGTGTGTGTGTGACGTCAGTGTGCACCTGCGCAGTTGATAGCGGTGGCTATAGCACTGTAAAAAACTCCCGTCATTATACGGAGAACTGCAGGTAAAACTACGGAAAGTTTGTCATATTTCTAAAATATGGCAAAATCTGCCGTTAATATACGGAAGTGCCCTCCGTTTTAAGCTTTACGGACATTTCACTGTAATCATATAGCGGCTACACACTGTTTTGCACGAAACAGACAAAATTCCGTATTTTTGTTAAGCGAACATCCGTATTATGGTGAGAAAATTTAAGCTGTCTAAATGAGCGCTCGTACTCACAAAGTTTCAGCTAACAATATCTCATTGAACACGCAAACTGTACGCATTATGAAGATACGCATATATATATATATATATATATATATATATATATATATATATATATATATATATATATATATATATGAGAGAGAGAGAGAGAAGGTTCCGACTTTTGTTAATCTCCGCCATCTAATGACTATAGGCAATGAAGCCAAGGAAAGCATACGGGCATACGGGTAATTAGCTGTGGTTGCAATTTAGGTATACTGAAAACAAAAGGAAAATGAAAGAGGACTAAAAGATGGACGCTGGTGACCGAACCCAGAACCTTCGCATTACACGTGCAATGCACTACCGATTGCGCTACAGTGACGGCCGTCAATCCGTCCTATTAGCTTGGGCATTCGCGTGTACGAAATCTAGCCCGATCTTCATTTTCCCTTTTTGTCATTATTTTGTACATTTTAATTTCAACCAAAGCTGATTACCCCTATGATTTCCTGGGCGTCATTGTCTGCTGCTTTTATATGGTCGTCATTAACAAAACCGAGACCCTCTGTTTCCCTTTCCCTCGTTCATTCAGAGTGAGCGTCTCGAACCTGGCAGCCTTGATGTACACCGATGGTTCACACTGAGGCTCAGCCGCTCTCAATGGTACTGCCGGGAGCCGTAGTTTTCCAGCGAGATTCAACACTTTCAGTTCCAATACGTACCCCCCGACGACATCGACGGCTGACTAACATGCAGTTCTTTGCGCTGCACATGGTCTCTTCAGCGAATAACAACCTCGAAGATTATCGATATTCAACGACCCGAAGGCGGCACTGCAGTTTTTGCTAGTAGCTCTGTGACGCTGACCACACGGGCAAGTGGCGTTCGAGATCAGAAAGCTCAGGAAAGGGCACCACATCAAGTTTCAGTGGCTTCCGAGTCACTGTGGAATCATGGGCAACTATCACGCCGATAACGCTGCACGCGGTCAGCTCTTGAAGACAGCACACAGGAATTGATAACGTTGTCACGGTCAGATGTAGCTGGAGTATACATCGTGTGCTGGCGCGAGACATGAAGTTTTTCTTTGTGGAGCACACGAAGTTTTCAGAAACACCGAACACACCACCTGGGCGCTTCGCCCCACCTTTGCATCGTACTAGACTCCGTCGACGTGAGGCTGCCTTGCTTTATGGGCTATGAACATACGGGATGCTCATATTTAAGTTTAATGGAATTTCGAAAAAAAAAAAATCTCCTGTGGCAGAAAACATAATTGTTGTTTTTAAGCAGGATTATTCGAAGAAGCGGATGTTACTAGCACGAGAAATCGGAAACACATATTCAACTAATTAATGAAAAATCACGAATTAACTCCTTAATTAATCACTTTTCTGTAGATATTCCAGTTTGCAAGTTGTAGCCGGTGAGCTTCCAAGACGTATCCACTTGAAATGAATTTCTAGGATCACACCACTTCCGAGATATTATTTCCCTAAATGTAGGACGAAATACATGAGCCTTTCAGTTACTTTTGTGCTTGAATTCATAAAAATGCGTTGTGTGAAAAAAAAAAGTAAGTGGAGCAACAATACATTTTACGGCCAGTTTGATAGCGCATATATCTCCAAACTGCCATCATTCTAGAAATTCATTCCAAGTGGATACGCCTGGCAAACTCACGGACTACAATTCCTAAATTGTAATATGTGCAGCAAATAATTAATTCAGAAGATAATTGGATAACTCTTGTTAATTAGCTGAATGTGTGTTTTGATTTCGCGTGCAAGTAATGTCCGCCTCTCTGAATAATACACCTCAAGGTCTACATTTACGTTATCTGCAACAGGGTATTTTTAAACATTCCGCAAAACATAAAAATTATCAAATTTGCTTTAGGCGACAGATTTTGCTTTAGCAAAATCTGTCGCCTTCCGTATTGGAATGACTGAAAACGCCGCTTGTGATGACTGTGGTCTCGAGGAGACGCTTAAACACGTTTTGTGTGATTGTCTTCGATACAGTGAATGTAGACGACCGCTCGCGACTGCGCTAGCTCTTGCGGATTACGGGTCATTGTCAAAACAAATCATATTGGAGCATGCCGGCCTCGCTAACCGTCGCAGCTGAGAGCTGCCAAGGCATTTTTGTACAAAAATTCAGGACCAAGAACTCGCACAAGCGGCTATAGCACCAACTAGTGTCAACTGTTCTCGTGTGCTTGCGAACGGCTGTGATCATGTGCATGCGCTCCCTCTCGCTCTCACTCTCTCTCTATCCGCCCCCCCCCCCCCCCACTCCTCCCAGTGTACTGTTGCAATCTGATTTTTTTGTTCTGGAACGCCCCTGCCTTTCTCCTTTCTTTTCTCTCTCTCTCTCTCTAATTTTGTGACTAAACAAGATGAAAAAAGCGTCCGTATCAGTGTGACGTGCCTTGTAAGGCAACTTCAATAGTTTTAGAATGTCTCCTGCAGTATTACTGAAGTACTATAGCGCCAAACAGACGACACAAGAAGAAGAGACACGGACGAGCGCTTCTTGTGTCGTCTGTTTGGCGCTATAGTACTTCAGTAATATGCACCAACTAGCCCAACAAAAAGTTCTCCTGCAGTATGTTGTGGCTCCACGTGACCCTCGTCGGCGCTGCCACCGCGGGTTTTCTTTGTGCCCTCTCCGGACCAGCCGCTGCGGCTCAGTAGCTCAGTGTGTTATTAGGGGCGTTGAACCGCACTCCATGCTCTCTCAGCCCAGTTGTTTTCTGTTCTGATGTTTGATCGGATATCAGGTGCAATGCGCGTAGTCTGGAAACGCCACCGACGACGGGCTTGCGTGCCGCCCGGGATCAGTGTATATAGACGGATGATACTCCATACTTAATAAAGATTCAGCAACCTACTATACTCAACTTACATACACAGCGGCAACCAGGCACATGATTTAGACCGGAAACAGCCCCGAACTACGCTGGTATTCTAAGAGGCGGTCGTGGTTCTGTTCCGAGTAATACCTGCAGGAGCGTCTGTTTTATGTGCATATTTGTACGAAATGGCCGTTAACAGCGCGTTTCAGCGGGCGTGTAGTTCAATTGATTTACCGATGTTTGCCTGAATTTTCTTGAGGCAGCGAGGTTCTGAAGAATGTTCTTTTTTTCTTGCCCTTTGCAGTACCTGCGCCTTCGATACGGGAACAAAGTAGGCCTGGGTGCCTGCGGCATCTACTTATTTCTCAGCGTAAGTAAAGAGAACACAAAATCCCTGCAACGTCTACTTTCTGTGTGCAACGAAGCTCTCGCTAGTTCTTTCGGATATGCATATAGCAAATTAACACTGTCCTTAGACTATTAATAAAGGGAAAATCAGACATCCACCCGTTCGTAGCAAATGATACAAAGGAAACCCATACGGGTTCCTCGAAAGAAAAGCCTCGCAGTTGAAGAAAAATTCGTCCTGGTCCGGGACTCGAACCCGGCACCACCACCTTTCCGGGGCAGCCGCTCTACCATCTGAGCTAACCAGGCGGCTAGCCTGGCCGCAGGGCGATGTTGAATTTCTCAACAACTCGAAGCAAAGGCAACAGTTTGACGTAATAGTTCTGCGGAAACCTGCAAGGTGGAGAGAAGCAATTTATAAAGGGAAAATCAGACATCCACCCGTTCGTAGCAAGTCCGTAGTCCTTATACTATGTGAACAATTACAGTCAGCTGCCAACGGCTGTGTTGCTGAGGCTCACAAGTCACTCATCTGCCCCTAACAATCCTTGCGACATTAAAAAAAAAAACATTTTCATTAAGCGCGTACAAAATAGGTACAGAATAACATGTTTTCTGCCATGCAATAATAAAGTCTTCAGACATTCTTGCTGCCAAAGACAACAAAAGAAAAATAACGGAAATGTATATATATATATATATATATATATATATATATATATATATATATATATATTAAGACCGTTTTGAAATTGTCTCTTTCGCAAAGCGCCTATGTCGTGCTGCAATATCAGATTTTTCACCGGGGAGTTCAACGATGGGTCGCGTCTATTTAGGCTCATATAGCATTTGGTATACCAACCGTCCAGTGACACCAAGTTTGACGCTCCAGTGTAACCGTATTTTATATTGTTATAGCCGACCTAATGAACTTGGCTGTCGGCTTGATCAGTGCACAAGCGTTCATTTTTTCGAACTCATGAGTAAGCCTAGCCTATGATGCGCTTGAATAAAATGTACACTAGCCTAGATCTCACGCAGTTGGTTACTAAATTTAACCCTGCCTTAACTATTCCATTTTTTTACAGTGTATGTTCTGTTCCTTACATTAGTCACAGCACCAGTCAGACAGCGTCAGAAGTGTCTCAACAAAGTATGAGGTTTTGCAAGGTTAAAAACCTTGCCTTAACTGTTTCATCTTTTTATTAGAGAGTTTTAGCAGAGCGTTTACGGTCCGCTCCGCTCAGACCGGCCTATCGCAACAAATGGCACGCAGCCGCTCAGCAAAACGCTACTGGGAACACTGACGCGCGTGCGCACAGCACACATAGCGGCAGCGGAACGTGAGACGCTGACCACGTTCCGCTAGGAACCTGATTTAGCGGTGCGTCAGGGAGCGTGTAGTTGCTTTCGTAATCGTTTTACCGCCAAGCTGAGAGCACGTCAGTGGCATCTCTGGAAGGCGCTCTTGTTAGATAAGCGAAATCAATGCATTCTGTGCAGCCACCGGCCCGCGTGAAACGTGTGCGGAGCGGAGCGCAAGCAAACGCTCTGCTAAAACTGTCTATTACTTATATCTATTAGTCGTAGCACGAGTCAAACAGCGTCAGAAATGTCTCAACAAATTATTAGGTTTTGCGCTTCTCTGACATATCAAATGTCCAGCTTGCTCGACTACTGTTCGTAGCTGAAACCGTCCTGCCTCGTACAGCCGTCAGCTAAGGAGAGTAGCGTACCTACTGGGCTTCCATTGACTCTGAGAGTAAGGCTTAAAAGGCAAAACAAAGACATTGACAGTGGGCGAACGAAGAAAGCGTCAGACCCGGAGCCAATGTTTCCACAAGAAGGGAGCAGCCTTCGACCTCATGTCGACACGTTGGCTCCAGCCTTGTTACGCTGCAACACATTTTTTTTTTCATCCGCGTATTTATTGGAGTAGGTATACTAGTGTCTTAGAATTACAGCAATGCATAAACCTGAACCACCGACAAGGACGGGCGCGCGAATTCTCGACAAAAAAGCATGCACGCCTGCAGCCTCTGTCACAAGCATATACGGTTCACCCGGCGTGTGACAAAAGACAGTTTTAGCAGAGCGTTTGCTTGCGCTCCGCTCCGCACACGTTTCACGCGCACCGGTGGCTGCACAGAATGCATTGATTTCGCTTATCTAACAAGAGCGTCTTCCAGAGATGCCACTGACGTGCTCTCAGCTTGGCGGTAAAACGATTACGAAAGCAACTACACGCTCCCTGACGCACCGCTAAATCAGGTTCCTAGCGGAACGTGGTCAGCGTCCCACGTTCCGCTGCCGCTATGTGTGCTGTGCGCACGCGCGTCAGTGTTCCCAGTAGCGTTTTGCTGAGCGGCTGCGTGCCAATTGTTGTGATAGGCCGGTCTGAGCGGAGCGGACCGTAAGCGCTCTGCTAAAACTCTCTATTAGCTGACGCCCATGCGTGTTTGGGACAACAGAACTGCAGCAGGTGACAATCTAACAATGCAGCGACAGATGCACTGCTCTCCGATTAACATAGAAATTCGCAATACGCGCCAGCCAATTACGTTCGCTCCTTTCAGTGACGTCACAGGGGAGGCAAACTTCTTTTACTATCGGCGTCGTTCGGGATCGGCGTTTCTGAGCGAGGAAGGAAAGAGAGCAGGTGACACTGCGGTCTTGTGGGCGCAGCTCGGGCTGAATTAAGTTCTCACAGAGTATTGTAGAGTTCTTGGGCCGTATTAATAGTAAAAAAAGCTATTATGCTAGAATTTTCGTAAGAGCAATTCCAACCAATCCTGATGCTGGACATATTATTAGCGAAGGTGGCCAACCAGTGGCAAAGACCTCTTGCGAGCGAAAAGCTGTGTGAATTTGGCCCCTCGACTCCATATACTTGAGAAACTCGGGAGTGTTTGGGACGAAGTTTAAAGTTCTCCCGGGACGCCTCGGACACTTAGGAAAATGCTCATTGGGCTTTAATTGATTCTGTATCTATAGTTCTCGCAGAATCAATTAGAGGTCAGGCTCTATTGGAGCGCGCTTATAAGAAGGCACGCTGTTCGAGTTAAAACGTGGTGATCGCTTTCTATTTTCTTGAAATTCGAAGGAAAAATTCAATTCGAGCACAGTTATATCTGTACCATTGTTTCGAATGAAATCAACTGCGTGTTGATTAAAAGACAAGAATTTCATTAAAGCCAGTGAGCTTGTCCGGACGAGTGAGCCATGTCCGACGTGCATAGATGCAAATAAAGACTAGCAACACAGATCACTTCAGTTATTAGTCGATTTCTTGATACCCTCAGAGCCCACGTCACCCTTTCAAGAACAGAGAGATCAGTTTCAAGATGAGATCAGTCGGCGTCAAAGCAGACGTAATCGACATAGTGGCGGAGTATCAGTGTCCAGGGGCCGAATTCACAAACATTTCCTTTCATAAGCGTTCTACACGATTGTCCGGTCGCATTTTCTAATATCAATAATAATAATGCTTATTAGAATAAAATATCAGTATACAAAAGCGGCCTGCGGAAGCCAAACGAGAGCTTCAGGGGCAGTACCCAGCAGCTGGAGACATGATAACACTCTGAAGAAAAATTGATAAATCGTGCGGTTAAATAAAATAAACACAAAAAAGTTTTTTAACAGCTTTTAGACCATTCAAGGAGAACAATTTTACAGGTGAATAATTAAAAAAGGAGTTGAATGTAATATTCACGAACACGCTTCGCGTACGTGCGCACACGAGGAACAACAAAACGCTGACGGGGATGGCACTCTCGGTCAGAGTTATAATCGAGGCAAAACTTTTTATCAAGATGTACTAGATCATAATTGTTTCGTTAAACAAGAAACCAAAATTAGGCACGTTGATATATTAAATTACGAACTGCTCACGGTCGCATAGACGTTTACTTGGCAAGATATAGGACATCAATACGGAGGAGGGCGGTGAAGGAGGGGGCTGTAATTGCGATTGATGAATGACATCGTTTAGCTGTTGTCATCACATCATGGAGCTGAGCATGGACTGTGCTTACATAGTTTACTTTGTTGTTCCTAGTCTGTTGTCTCTTGCGTTCTCTCAGAGCGCACCCCTAAGGCGCCCGTTCCTGCGGTCGGCGTCGGCGTAACCGAGCGGATGAAGACAGCGGGGGATGAAAGACGCCCAGAGGAAGCGGAGGAGGAGCGTACGGAGAAAGCGGGAGAAGAAAAGCGTAGTGGGGCCAGTGCGGCGACGATAAATACGAAATGGGGACAGAGTAGCGCATGTCGTCTGTTTGCAACGGCTACTGTGAATCGCGCACACGCGTCACCCCCATGCGCGCTGCCTCTCGCGATCTTTCGTTGCAACGTTCGCCCCGCTTGCAACTTGCCACACGAGACAGATTGCCCGCGCCAGTCAATATATCGCGAAATGAAAACACGTATAGAGCTGTGTTGAAGTTTCGCATTAGGGAACATCGTAATCGTCAGTGATTTTTTTTTTAAGTTACGCTCCTCCATGCACGGACCTCGTGTCTGTAGTGCATGCCTAATAAATAAATACACGGTGAAAGCACGCGAAGACAAACTACCCATACTAAACGAAGTGGGGCACGGCGCAATGCAGGATACCTTTAAGGAACTCTATTATTCTGAAAGAGTGCAGCAAGGCGATGTCGTGCGAAGAAAAGACTGCCAGTTTGAGTCTTCGCAAGTCCTAGGTGCGGCTTTCGCTGCTTTCTACGGCCGATCATGCAGCCCCTCAACTTCCCGTAAATCATATGAAGAGATGAGGAATATACGAATGAGAAACGATATTGTGCAAGCGGCCAGCAATCTGTGTTATTCATCTCTTTATTTCTAGTTTACATTCACGGCAAGCTTGGCAAGTGTGTAATTGAAGTCGGGCTATACGAACGGCATATCTACTTATCAAGATTCATTAGATGCGCCAGCTTCGTGACATCCTCGCTCAAACGTAGGTACAGTATACATTGGTGCTGCACGTACGTTTGTTTCAGAAGCCGTCAGAGAGGCTTCTTTAGCAAAGCTTGCATTCTGTGGCAGCGTTTGGGGGTGGACATATTCCGAAACCGGCACTAGTCTCAGAATATCCGCTCATATCTGCCCTAAAGCCCCTACATCCACGCGTCACCGCCGACCAGGTTAAGTACCGCCAACCTGCCCTCCTCCTCCACGCTCCTCTCCCACTCACCCCCTCAGCTTCCGGCGTCAAGCGGAACTTACGTAGCTTCAGCTTCCTGTTCCGAGTGGAAGTGACCCTATGTTTTTTTAGCGTTGTTTACTTTCGCGTCTACGGAGAGGCTTTAATTGCACCAGCTGCGGTTGAAACTGTTAATGCGATTCCATCCAAGAACCACCGCCTACTGTAATCGGCGATCTGGTCGTGTTCGCTGCTTCGCGTCAACCTGCGACAAGTTGTGCCACGAGAGACAACGTACAGTGGAATGTATTGCCTGGGTGCTTAAAGACCGCTCCCGTTTTTCGTGCATTTGGAAAACAGCGACCGCAAACTACTACTTCAGCGGAATACAACAGCTTGTCCCCTTTGAATTCTTCTTGTTTTGAAGCATACATCCCCTCCAGCCAGCACGTATGGAGGGACTTTAGTGAAGGAGTTCGCGACGCCAATTTGTACGGCAGACGCATAGAGTTTATGCTGTTGATTCTGAGGTTGAACTTGTCTCGTACGGCAGATCGAAGGTAACGAACGTCCCAAGTGCGTGCACTGCGTGAAGAACTGCAATGACGTGAAGCTATGAAATATTACAAGTTCAAATTTGCGTGGAGGGCATTCAGTGACATGGTGAAAACAAGTGTGCTTTTCTTGTGCGATATGAGTGGAGGTGTGCAGTGAATTGGTGCGTGCGCGCGTGTTGTAACGCGTGCAAAGGTGTACGGCGAATTGTGTTAGTGTTGTGACGCGAGCAGATGTGTACGGCGAATTGTGTTCGTGTGTTGTGCCCCAGCCCATGGCTCTCCGCACTTTGTCAGAGAAAGGGGACGACAGGCAAAGCGTGCGGGCGCAGCGTACGCAAACAAGCACGTAGATGCACACGAATGACGCCTGGTGTAATGGCTAGAGCGAGCTACTCAAATTAGCACCGGTTGCTAAGCACGGGCGTCTCACCATCGTCTGCAATCACAGTGGAAATTCTCGCAGCGCAACTCCAGGAAGCGTAAACGCCGGAACCGGAAATCTTAAAACCGGACATGCCGGAACCGGAAATGCCGGAACCGGATTTGGTGTGAGGGGAAAAGGCGGCTGTCGCTACTTAAGAAAGCGGTGGTAGCGCGTGGATGGAGGGGCTTTAATCTGCCCGACCCGGCTTTCGTTCCGCAGTTGCAACGTGTGCCCTAAAAAATTACAATTTAATTCACGGATTCGTGTTTAGCGAATACAACTTTGCCCATTTTCGTATCATTTATTGTCCGCCTCTTCATGTATTCGATCCCGAAGGGAGAGACGGAGAAGTTAAACGGAGAAGGCTGGGATTTTAACCAGAAAGGCGTCTGGTTGGCCACCCTATGCTGGGCGAAAGGAATGGGGGGATTAGAAAAATGTGTATGAAAGAGAGATAGAGAGAGAGAGGGGGGACGGGGTGAACGCGTGCAAGCGCGCGGACGCCTCCACGCCGTCGAACACGTTCACACAGGCCAGTCACACTCAAGAAGAGGCGCAATAGCGCTAGCCACCACAGGTGATTTTTTTTTTTGTATCTGTCCGGCATAAAAAAGGAAAGTTCCCATATGTAGAGGTTCCGTACTTGCTTTTAAACGCGACAATCTGCTCACCATGACTTCGAAGTATTCATGCACCCAAACTGTTAATGGTTCAGAAAATTGTTGTAACGTGCTAATCGCTTGCGAAGCGATTGTCTCGACGAAGCGAATCGCGTGATAGATTAAATCTCCCCCCTCCCCCCCCCGCCCTTTTTTTTTCAAGCTTACAGCGCGCGCGCTTGCCTATTTCATTGAGAAGCGGCAAGGTACCAGGTACTGTCACGCAGCTTTTACAGCACTTCAATTCTTTTTATGTGCAAGACTTTGTGGAATGCGCCTCTTTGTGGAATTCGATGGGTTATGGTCTCGCAAAATCAAATTTATTTGGCACGTGTACAGACACAAAAGAAAGAAGAGGCAGTGTCAAAAGCCAACGTGCGTAGGCTTAATTTCTTTTTTTTTAGAGCGCAGCTCTTTGGCGTCCGTTCCTGGGTTTCGCGTCGTCGTCGGCGTTGTCGTCGGCCTCGTAACCAGCTCCGCCCCCCTTTCATCCCCCCAGCGCTAGCAGCGACCGACTGATACCGCTGGATGCCGCTGACGCCGCTAGAGAGTCAAGATAACGTGACTGCATAGAACACCGTCGCCGCCATGCAGAAAGAGGAGGAAAGGGTCCCCACCCCTGTTCTTGTGTGGCGGATAGGGTGCTCTTCAGTTGCCGACGCGCCGGTTATTTCACGTAGGCCCCGGCACGTCGACGAATACGTGACCACCTTCCCACGGCTAGACCTGGGTCTTAGCGCTGCGGAAGCGAGGGTATCATATTGTTTGTGTCGGCATCGGCGGCGTTGTCCCTGAAACCAACTCCGCAGCTGGGGTTGACTCACTATCGGCGTCAGCGGCATCAGTCAGTCGCTGCTATCTCTTCCCTCCTCCCTTTATCGTGTTGTCCGCTTGCTGCGCGCGCTTCTGCCCCCATCGTTTGCCGCTGGGTGTACACGCCGCCCCCCTCCCCCTTCTTCCTGCGAGTCTCCGGTTGTCAAAGCGCCGGCTCGAACTTAATTCCTTTCTTCGCTCCTCCTCCAATGCAACCCCTGTGCGGTGGCAATCAGAGAGCCAGATCGGTGGCGGCGGATCTGTATATGTGCACCACCCGAGCCGAAATTGCCGCTGCCGTTCGCCCTGTGCGGTGGCAATCAGAGAGCCAGATCGGTGGCGGCGGATATGTATATGTGCACCGCCCGAGCCGAAATTGCCGCTGCCGTTCGCCACTGCGAAATTATCTGCCAGTTCTTTCTGAGCCATGAGCGAGACGACCGATGGAAGTCCTCCGTCTGCTGCTGCTGCTGCTGCTGCTAAACGAGCTGCCAGAGCAGAGGCCCAGCGCCGTCGCCGTCAGAATCCAGAGGTGCGTGCCGCCGAAGCAGAAGCTTACCGTCGCCGCCGTCGAGATGATCCAGGAGTACTCACGAAAGACGTCGTGCACTTCCTGCAACTCGCATTAACCGTCCATCGATCCACACCGATGTTAGTAGTGGGGGACTTTAATGTTGACATAAAGACAAACAGCAATTTCCTAACACTTATGCGGGAGAACATCCCGTTCCTCTCGCTCGTAACGCGTCCCACGGCTGTGACAACCTCGCGAGGCACTTGTATAGATCTCGTCTTTGAGAATCAAGCATTGGTGTACCAAGTCGAACATATATCAGTCTATTTCTCCGACCACAAAGCTTCCTTCATGACTGTCAAGAACTGTTAGTGGAGTCTTTGTTAAAGGAATACGTGTGAAAAATAAAAAAAAAATTCTGTGATAGCGCATACATGTGTTGCTCGATTTCTTTGCCTCAATCTATCGAAAAGGTGAAACAGCTTATTTGCTGCGCTCAAATTTCGCATTAGGAAGTAACGTAATCGTCGGTAATTTTTTTTTTGACTAACCAAATGCATTTCCTTTAGCGGGAAACGACCGTGTGTCACCATTGAGTGCACGTTAAAAAACCCCAGCTGTGGTGAAAATGTTCAGACTCCCCCACTACGGAGTGTCTCATAATCATAGCGTTGTTTTGCCACGTAAGACCCCAGGATGTGTATATATTTTGTTCCTTTCGCAGCAAACCATTGGCGCTGTCGCACTGTTCTCTGCATCCGTAGCTGCCGCAACAGGTAAGCAATTCCATTGTGACGGCGCATGTGATGTAAGAGCAAATGAAGTTTTTAGAACGCAGCACGACTAGCTGGTACGAAGAAAAGGACAAAACAACAACAACAACAACAAAAAGAACAAGCGCTGTCTTTGGCGAGTCCACAGTAATTTTTCTACACTTTCAGTTTATAACATTTGATGGGTGTCCACGCAGAATTATTGCAGGATTCTTGCTCGCTCTTTGCCTTAATTTGAACTGAATCTGCAATAATGTATCTGAGCGCGGGTTGCTGTCACTGCCACCACCGGGCATGGTCTGCTAAATTGGCGAGTTCACGCAGAGGACCAGATCGTCGATTCAGTTGGCGGGCCAAGAACGGCATGGCTTGGGGCCAACCTCGATTTCTTTATTAAAATACAAAGCGCATAACTTCTCTCACGACGCGACGACTGGACCTATCTGAAGAAAAACATTTTGCATTTTAGAGCGAAAAGTAAATTGCAGCAGCAGTAGAAAGTATAATTTCGATTTATGATTGATTTATGACGGTATACATAAATTGCCGAAAAACGGTAAGGTAGAAAAACAGTGCTAGTGCAAAATTTACAAATCCGTAACCCTGCAACAAGAACAGACATTCAAATTCTGTAAACTGAATCTGCTAGAGTGCCTAAAGCGCACACACTTTATATGAGCCTACAACTTACGTGACATTTTTGTTACAGCGATATTGAAAATTTCGCGAAACTCCTAATTAGAAGTTGGTATATATTTGAGAATGGCGTATAATACACCCATTTTGTCCTCCTTATTGTAATGTTAATCGCTAGATCTTAACATTTTCTTTTAAATGCAACAAGCCTCGCCAAGTTCGCTGTAGTGGATACCCAGCCAAACGATGTTTCCGTTTTCATGATGTCACGACGCAGTATGTCATCACGTGGAAGCCAGACATTGCGACTTTTCGAGCACTCATTCCGGCTCGCTCTGTCATTCGCTACGCTGCTACATCGGCTCTCACAACCAGTAGCAGCATACGAAGTGGCCGAGCGAGCTAGGTTGAGTACCAAACATCGCAATGTCCGGCTCCCACGTGACCACATACAATGTCGTGAGGTCACGACACAGTATCCTCCTGTGAAACGAAACCGAAATTGGCTATGTGAAAACTATCATATGAGATTATGAATGGTGCTCTGAGGCCTGTCACTATGTTTTCTAGTGTTTAGAGCTCGAGGACCTTCATTTACACACAAAAAGAAAAAAATTCAGTAATTGTGTGCGCCGCCGAATCAAGCCGCACACAAGAACTACGCCGACGAACTGCTGTAGCGGCGCAACCAATTGCACCTCGGCCACGTCGGCTGGGCTGAACCTGTGATCCGGTGCTTCGCGTGAATGCAACTGTACTCGCGGCACTCAACCGCGTAGCGGCACACTATATAGCCGGCGGTTGCTTTCAGGCAACAATGTGACTAGGGACTACTGGCCGACGTCATACAGTCAGCCTCGGCGAAATCAATTGACGATTCGATCCCCGTCGTGTCGATCCGAATCATCAATACTTTTCGTGACCTGTAGCCGTGCAGCATGATTCAGCGACACCGAATCGCCCGCCGCGGACAGCCAGTTTGCGGCACACGTACATCGCGTTTCGACGGTTCATGTAACGTGTGGACATCGTATAGTGAATGTTTCTGTTTCCATGGCAACGACTCTTACCCACTACGGGGGATTCGCCAAGAAGCCGAGTGTGTGCTACTGTACAGAATGTCCCAGTAACTAGTTTTTGTAGAGTTCCAGCTCGCTACCAATGGACAGACATGGACTTTTTCCTATAGGATAGTTTGTTCCGTGTTGCCACAGTGAACTCTGTGTTGTACTCTTATGAGCGCGGCGCGATCTAGAGAGAAAGAAAGGGGGGGGGGGGCGGTCATAAGGGAAAGGCTGGGTGGTTAGCCAGGCTGATCCCAGCAGGCTACCCTGCACTGAGCAAGGGGGAAGAGAGACTGCTAGATGAGAAGGGAGAGAGAGGTTCAGTGCCACCGAGCGTTCAGAAAGTGGAAGCGCCAGCCTTCATCGCGTGCTTGCGTGCGTTCAACTAGCGCGCGTTGGGAATTTGTTGCATCAACTATGGATAACGCAAGCCGAGAAATCTGCGCTTTTGCTCGGCCACAGGAGCGTGGCCGCCGATCATGGCATTCCCCCACGTGCCGCGTTACAACAGGGCGATCCTCCCTGCGACTATAGCTGTAGCCGCAGCTGGCAAGGAGACCGGGCACTTTGGGGTTAAGAGGAAGCTTTAGCTCGGGCCCAACTCCGACGCGGCCTATTCAAATACATGTAAAACGCAAAAACGTTTTTATGAGATAACCTCGGGACCGATTTTAATGAAATTTGTTGCATTTGAGAGAGAAAGATAAATTCTAGTGACTGTTGGAAGCGGAATTTCGATTTAGGGCTTGAATGTTGTTAAGAAGATTTTCAAATATTCGACCGTTTGAAAAAAAAGAAATAGAAGCATGAAGTTTACAAATTCATAGCTCTGCATCAAGAGCAGATATCGCGGTTCTGTAAACGGCATCCATTAGATCATTCAAAGCGGACAAATTAGATGTGTCATTTTACATCGTACGGGAATTTTTACGTTAGTTACACGGGTTCTGCAAAAGCATTATTTCCATATTACTAAATTTTTTTATATTCATATGTAACATCAATTTTGTCCGCTTTAGATGTACTATTAAATGCAATTCACAGAATTGTATTATCATTTTTCGTTGTCGAGTTACAGAGTTGTAAACTTAATAGTGTCGTTTTTTGAAAATTTTCGATTTTTGCCAATCTTTAATAAAAAACTGACGACCTAATCAAAAATTTGAAACAAACAGTCACTAGATTTTAAGCTCTTTCTTTTAAATGCAACAAACCTCGTCGAATTTGGTGCTGTGGTTGTCGAGAAAAACGAGTTCTCCTTTTACATGTATTTATATAGGAGCACCCGAGCTAAAGCTTCCTCTTAAATCGGATATGACAGGATCGCTAGAGCCAAGCTCGGCCGATAGCTCAGCTCACGAAGGGTGGCTTGGACACCGCCCCACTCATGATGGCAGTCTGAAGTTCACTGACCGCTTCACACTGCCGATCAATCTAGCAATGCTAAAGGGGAACCCTCGCATTGTGTTCAATTTCAAAGCGTCATATAAATTATATAACGCCGCCATGTGAAAGCAGCAGTTTGAAGAGTGAAAAGGGGGAAAAACAGATGAGGGTTTCGGAGTTGGCTTCGAACTATGCGTCGAGTAATTCGAGATTGTTCATTCTCCTACTCTGACACACATGTGCCATAAAAAGAATAAATTGTGGAACTAAACGTCTCAAAACTGCACGACGGGTTACGAGGGACGCCACAAAGGAGAGCTCTGGATTAATTTCGACCGCCTCTTTAACGCGCACTCAAAACACGGTATACGCAAGGGTGTTTGCAAGCCGACTGCTTAACACTCAGAGTAAGAGAGCAATAAACGGCGCCTGTGTAGCACTATCAGGTCAAGAAAGCGCGGGCTAAATGTAGTCCTCAGTAGCTGTCGACGTGTACGACTGCGAACGAACTTGATAAGCACCAGCTCCGAGTGGTGTGAGCGAAGAGAAACACATAAGGTGTTACAGCCGCCCGCTACGGCCCTGTAGTCCAATTATCGAGGTCTTACTGAGCGTAAGCGCCAAAGTAGCCGGAAGAAGTTGGGCTCACAAGAATGAACCCAATGAGCGCTGAGTACTACGCCCAAAAAGTGGTCTCAACCTACTGCGAAATTTCGCCTCGGCAATTTGTTTTACAATACGCCTCGTTCGAGAGAAATGTACATTCGGTACATAAAATACCAATCAAATTTTACGAGGTGCCTCAGTCTCTCAGAATCATTATTAATAATAACAAAGCCACAAATATTCCAAATTTGCGGGCATCATTCCTTAGTAATGTTGCTTATACTAGCTTTGAAAACTGCTCTCCGACTTCCTGATGGGATACCGACATTTCAATAAGCCTTCATTCAAGCCGCCTGAAAAGGCTACATAGCAAAAGGCTCGTCAAGGTCCGCATATTCGACAAATAGCCACATTTAAAAAGACAAAGTACAGGTGCGTTCATGCGCCAAAAGCCGTGACAGGGATTGGAGAGAGAAAGAGGTGGGGGACGTGTCTATGAAAAAAATAATAATGGGATCAGAAAATCCTGCAAGTTGCTGGCGGAGGACAATTCAAAATTGACTTTCGACAAGCGAAACTGAGCAACCTACTGAACGCACACGCAAGTTATAATAAGATTTATACACAGTGAATAGGTCGCTGCTGTGGAGATGTATCAAGCAACAACATAGATGTTTGCTATAGTTAGTCGCAAATACAACGCCGTAGCCTTTACGTAGGATATTAGGCGTGCCATTGTTGTAATTCACTCTGTACTTCAATGGTTCTTAAGCCGTAATTGACGGATTGATTTATTTATTCAGAATTGCAAACTTTAGTGAGTAACACCGTCGGCTTCTCCACAACACTGAATCGTTGAAGGATTGGATAAACTTAAGCATGGGCTGAATGAACACATTGCATCATTCCGAACGTATTTCGAAGGAAGGAAGGAAAAAGTCGTGAAGGAAAGGCAGGGAGGTTAACCAGTTTAGCTTAACCGGTTTACTACCCTACACATGGGAGCGGGATGGGGGGATGAAAAATGGGCAAGAGAGAGAGAGCACTTAACACAGCACACACATCGTTAGTTAAAGTCGGTCACTCTTGCGCGGTACGTGACATCACTGTCACAGCCGCTTGTCCAAGCCCGTCTCTTTCATAAACCGTAGTAGTCCCTTGGTCGCCTTCAGCTGCGATGTTTTCTGTCGGCGATATGTGAAAATAGTTGCAACTGACAATGGTCTATTGTCAAGGTGCACTAGAACGAACGCCAGGGACTGTCTCTAAACATTCTATTCAGGACAATGGCACAGAATGTGTTCCAGCGTCTCCTCGCGAAGGCAGGCATTGCAGAGAGCGTTGTCGGCCATTCCAATGCGAAATGAGTAAAATTTCGTGAAGGCCACCCCTAGCCATAAGCGATAAAGCAGAGCGGCTTCACTTCGGCGGAGTCCAGTTGGCATACAGAGATTCATCAAAGAGGGCAGGTGGTATTGACGATTGCTCCGGTTGGTCTGGCTGCTTGGTGTGCACCATAGAGCGAGCGTGACCTCCCGTGCAAGCACTCGAAGTCTGCTGACTGCGTCGGACCGTGAAAGTGGCATGGCCTCTTCCTGCGTGTCTTCAAGAGCTGCCCGAGCGGTTTTGTCAGCGTCTCCGTTTCGAAAATACGGAGTACAGTTATGCAACTAGAACACAAGACAAGCTCAAAGGATAAAAAGTGAATTCCATAGATCAACTGCAACACGACGCAGACGTTTCAGCGAGCATGTCACTGAATGAGACTCAGCACGGCACGTTACAATAACCAAACGCGCGTACGCTGGAAAGAAAGGATAAATAATATATAACATACAAAGAGAAAACAATATTATGCAAGAAAGAGGCGACATAATTGTTACGGGCAGTACTTGAACACGACATATCTACAATTTAAGAACTAAGGTTCTCACCCGGCTTGGTTGGTTAGTGGCTTTGGTGTTGCGCGCGCTCTCTCTCTCTATCTTGCTTGGTGTTGCGCTGCTAAGCACGAGATCGCGGGATCAAACCCCGGCCACGGCGGCCGCGTTTCGATAGGAGGGAAATGCAAAAAACACCCGTGTACATAGATTTAGGAGCACGTTAAAGAACCCCAGGTGGTCAAAATTCACCCGGAGTCGCCCACTATGCGGCATGCCTTATCATCAGATCGCGGTTTTGGCATGTACAACCCCATAATTGTTTGCAGCGAAGCTGTGTATGGCTAGGTTCTGGAAAAAAATTGCGTGCGAATTACGGTGTGAAGATCGAGAATTTCTCCCCACACGTGGGCCGATCCCGAAGATAGTGGAATACCGGGCCGCGACTTTACAATTGCCAGTAAGTACAGCAAGGCATGGCATTTCCGGAGGCACCGGATGTTTGTGCGCATGCGCGAGTAAGATCGGGTGCAACATAAAACATGTGGGCATGTGGGGGCTTTTGCTTCTTGAATATGTGACTCTGCCGATGCACTACGGAGGAGAAGTTTCTTTGCGCGTGCTGTATGCGTTTGTCCCAAGGCGTGCCGGCATTGCAGAGTGGGGTCGAGTTTGCTTACGCTCGGACGCTGGCTGCCGGCGCGGTGAAACAGGTGAAGCAGCGGGCACTGACGCCACATTTGGCGATCGCTGTGTCGGATATTCTCTGTCGCATCTGCAGCGCTCGTGCTAAGCTGCAGTCATGCCGGATCATACCTTTCGTGCGCCTTACGGTGACGTAGCTTGAAAATAACACCGCACATGTTTCCGTAGGAGCGCTAGGGACCGTGGAAGAGGCCGGTCCGCATATATTGAAAATCTAGAAAGCCGAGCGCCTTAGCAACCGCGGTTGAAAGTGAGTGGCTGAAAGGCCGCCGGTGACACCCGTCGTCCCTGCAACCGCTATGAGAATACGCCGCACCTCCTAACGCCTTTTACGCTAACCTAACCTAACTTTAACGTAACCTAACGTTAACCTAACCTGACGAGGCCCAGACGCAAAGAGAATAATCCTCAAGACGTAACCGTTGTGAGAATACGCCGCGCCACCCTAACGCCTTTTACGCTAACCTAGCCTAACCAAACGTTAACCTACCCTAACCTATTACTGCCTAACCTAACGTTAACCTAAGTTAACGTGGCCGAGGCGCAAGGACAATAATCCGCATGGCGTAACCGCTGTGAGAATACGCCGCGCCACCCTAACGCCTTTTACGCTAACCTAGCCCAACCAAACGTTAACCTACCCTAACGAAATACTGCCTAACCTAACCTTAATCTAACGTTAACCTAAGTTAACGTGGCCAAGACGCAAAAACAATAATCCGCATGGCGTAACTGCTGTGGGAATACCCCGCGCCACCCTAACGCCTTTTGCGCTAACCTAGCCTAACCTAACGTTAGCGTAACTGAACGTGGCCAAGACGCAAGGACAAAATCCGCACGGCGTAACCGCTGTGAGAATACACCGCGCCACCCTAACGCCTTTTATGCTAACCTAAACCTAACCTAACGTGGATGGGACGCAAATCCAACAACCCTCACGGCGTGACATCAGGCAATCGCGTTCTACCATGGTTACTAAGGCACTGTGCGTCTATTTCACTCAAAGGAGACCACTTAAAGATCTCCCTGACAAGTCGCGGACAGCAGCATACGAAAAGCCTGCCAAGAGCGAAGATACTGCACCAGGAGAGAAGGCACGGGCTCTACTACGGCCCCTATTGTTCTCCCGGAAAAATAAGTGATGTCTTTTCATTTTTTTTAAGCTAGAGTGCCGTAAGGCGCGACAAAGTTACAATCCGGCATGACAGACTCAGCACCAGCGCCGATAGCGCGAGAAAGTCTGTCAAACGTGCCTTTTGACGCAGCGATCACGAAATGGGGCGTCAGTGCCCGCTGCTTCACCTGTTTCACCGCGCCGGCAGCCAGGGCCCGAGCGCAAACTCGACCGCACTCCGCAATTCCGTCACACCTAGGGACAAAAGCATAGAACACGCGCAATGACACTTCTCCGTAGTGCCTAGGCAGCGTCAGATATTCAAGGAGCAAAAGCCTCTAGATTTTCTCTCTCGCACCCGCTTACTGGCGCCTGCGCAGAAACGTCGAGCGCCTAGAGAAATGCCACGCCCCGCTGTACTTACTAGCAATTGTAAAAAAAGCTACCGGGCCGACCCGCGGCGGATGTGAAGCAGGCTTTAAGCACTCCACCAACTTGCCAAAATAAGTTTAATATCCTAGATCGAAATACAACCCGTATTAGATATTAAGCTGATAAGAACATATACTACACTTTCACCCGCGTCGGAAACGTCCACGTTCGCACCGCGCTCTCTTTGTCGGCGTTCCAAGCGCTTGAGTAACTCATTTGCTTACCTTCCGCTCTCTCGTGGTGGCGGTCCCGTAAGCGTGCTGCCCGCCAGGACCGCGAGGCGGAAAGAAATGCGAACCATCCATGTGACCTCGATCCCGCAAACCTAGAACGTTTCACTGGAGCAACGGCCAGGAGGCCAGGTTTCAGAGGGAGTTTGTGGGGAACCAACTTTGTGTGGCCTGTGTTATGTGTGACCGCTTGTGGTTTACGAGTGACCTCACAACCATTACTGCACTGCGGCACGTCGACCAACGCACGATCGCCTTGGCTATGGTGAAGCACTGCAGTGTGTGCCCTCGGAGTGCGGTGAGGTGCGTGTCTGTCCTACGTGCCAGGATTCGTTAGTAAAAGATGTCGTGCCGCGTTTTGCAAGAATACATGGATATGTGTGCCCCCCGGTGCCTCATCATCTTCCGAGGCTCAACATCGCGCAGGAGCGACTAGTCGCGCCTCGCCTTCTATTTATGTGCATACATCCTTTGACGCACGGCAATGGACAGTTTGCCATTAAGGAGCCCACATACACAGCTTCTCTGCTCATCCACCTTCGCAAAGTGGAATGGCACTTAATTTTTTTTTTTTTTTTTGAGAACTGAGCTTCTCAGAGCCCTTTATTGCTCCGATTTGTCATTCCACAGCCTGTGCTTTTATTTCTTTTTGTTGTATAATCGTGCAACAGCAGTTATCTAGGCTATTCAGTGCTAACAACTCAACAAATCTACCGCAGATTCACCCCAAGTAAAGAGTAATCCAAATGTACATTCGGTATAATGAGCGGCCAAGCACGAAATAAGACAAACTGCATGCCATTTTTTTGTGTGTGACTTTTTTTTAGCTAACCCCAACCGTTAATTTCACGCTATATTTTTCATATGATTTCGCTTCTCCACGCAGTTTTTCACCTTCCCATACAATGGACTACATTGGGCATCGGAGTAGCAGGAACGGTCTACACGGCCTTGGTGAGTTTATGCTGTCTGAGTCATACTCAGCACGTAGACGAATTCGCATTAGTTTCGGGAAATAACATAACATTCAATATCCAGCAAACCGTGGCCTGCTCGGGCTTAGTAGGTGAAATATTCATAAGTTAAAAAGAAATAAAGGTGAACATATAGAAAAAGGTAGAGCATTGCTTCCGGAGCTGCATATTAAACGGAAAATATGAAACATCCGTAGCTAGAGGGTACAGGCTATGGCGACCAAAGAAGAGGTGGCGTTTGCGCTAGAATTTCTGACCTCCCTGCTACCGCTCATAGCGCAGATCCAAATGCAGATCCAACGCACCTGTTTTAATCCATGTGAAGTGAAGTTGTCGTGAAACGGTTAATTAAGTGATTTACAACTAAACGTGACGCGTACAGTCTTATTTATTTTCATATTATACAACGCGTAAGCTCATTTAATACGTTCATGCACCAAACAGGCCACAGCTGTAATGTCATGAAATGTGCAACTTTGTGCGCCACACCGTTCGCAAGCTATGCCGAAATGCAAACACCAATACAGACAGTTGCACACCGTGAGGCGTTGACGTATTGATGTCACGAAGATAAAAGACATGGTTGATGTTTTTTCGGGCAATAATATTGAAGTACATGGTCTTTTGTGCAGACAGAAGATCAACACATGTGTAATATGCCGCTAGTGTCACTGTGGCACATACCCATTCTGGAGGGTTGGCTAGGAACGGGCGCATGCGCCAAATATAGAGGCATTTCAAAAGAATGATGTTGAAAATCATGCGTTATTCCATTAAAATGGCCATGTACATTAGAGATGCCTACGACGTGACATTATTTATGCATGTTTACTGTCGCGCTCAATTGAGCGATTGCGCACGACAGAGGTGCGCTTACGCTCATTGGCACTATATTTTGGAGGTCAGTGCTTATATAGGCCGATCGGCTGGAACTTTTGTCTGGTGCGCATGAATCCATTACACACACACACACACGCACACACGCACACACACGCGCGCACACACACACACACACACACACACACACACACACACACACACGCACACGCACACGCACACGCACACACGCACGCGCACGCACACACAACTGTTTGTGTGCGTGTGTGCGCGCGCGCGTGTGTGTGTAACCGACGGGCTTTCGCCGGTTCACTCCAACAAAGGCACAACATGCAGATTAAGGAGGCCTTCTCTAAGGAAGGCTTGCTTAAAAACGTGACGTCCAGAGGATCGAAAGTAAAACGCGTCCGGACTCAGCAGGAGAAACAACCGGTTCTTGTGCCTTATGTGCACCACCTGTCACACCGGCTTGAAAAGGACGGCCGCCAGGTGTGGTGTCCCTGTGCTGTATTTAGCGCTGGAAAAGCTGGCTCGCATGTGCCGCGCAGTCAACGACCGCGGCCAGAAAGGTTCGGCCTGCACGAATAAGCACGCTACACGTTTTGTCGCGTGTGGTACGGGAGTCGCTTACTGCACCCCCGCTGTCATGCGGCAAATGCTTCATCGGCCAGACCGGTCGCTGCATTAACGAAAGATCGAGAGAGCAGCGTGTGGCAAGTCCGGGCACTATAGCGGGATCCGGTCCCTTAGCGGACCGTTGTACACGGCGCCACTGCACGTCTATATTTAACAGCACACTTGTTCTAGGCAGTTACAAGGATGAAAAGTGCCGTCTGATTCTTGAAGCTCGTTTGCGTTCAAAAAGAAAACGATAAATGTGTCACCACATCTTCTATCGCAGTGCCAATGAAAAAAGAACCGATTACTAGTCTCAAAACCTCTCTGCCATGCACCTGTGATATTTGGATTGAAGCATGCGCTACAATTCATGCTCCGCCATCTCTTGGCGCATGATCAGCGTAGGTATATATATATCCGTACCTCTTCGTGCAATACGGTCAATTGAAGACCAGCGTCCTACCTGGATTCGTCTTCCTTTTTCTCTCAATGTTCCCTATTTCTTTAAAGCGCGGGAAATGCCTGACATCTCGACATTCCAACTAGCCCAGCTATCCGCTTTGACTACAGCTCTAGAAATATCCATTTGGCCAGTGAACTCGTTGTCGGTGCAACGTGAGGGCAAATAAGTTCGCTTTGTTCTTTCGATTGTCGCAGATCGACAGACAAGATTCCCTTTCAACCCAAGGTAGTAAGTAGAACAGTTCTTTGTTAATGAAAATAAAAGATATAAATTTATATACCTAATAATGCTGGTGGCTGCTCCATTTGATATGGTATAGTAAAAATAAATGCGCATCCAACGCACATGTTGAAGTATATGTGAAGCGTGGGATTAGTAAACCGGGCAATTAAATGGGGCACGACCTACGGCGATGCGTAGAGTTATATTTACGGTCGCAATATGCAACGTGTAACGTCATGCAGAGTTTATGTTTATGCACCGCAAATGTGCTAATCTAATTTTAGTGCAATATTTATATTTATGTACCATACCATTCATAACGTGTGTCAAAATGCAAACACGAAATCGAACGGATGCACAGTGCGGACGCCTGCTCGCCAATGTTGCGACGACGAAGGCGAGAATGGCGGTGACTGATGTAAGCCCAGAGAAGTTATTGAATTGAATTGAAAAAAAAAAAATGTTTATTGTAAAAGGAAAGGGTGCCGCACTGTGCCCAGTGAAGTAAGACACATATCTAAATACATGTAAGCATTCCATACCTCTTGTGTCGCAGTGGCACATACCCATTCTGGAGAATTCACCGAAAATGGACACATACCGCACATACCCGATTGCTAAACTAAAAAGTTTAAGTAACTGAAAGAAGCTTTTGAATATTACGCGCTATTCCATTAAGTTATCTGTGTGCATTTAAGGTACGCATGAGCCGATGTTATAGCTATAGCTTTTCCGACGTGATTCGTTGCTTGATTGCGCCGAACAGAGATACGTAAACTGGCAACTGGGACCTACTTTGTCGGTTAGCACACGGTGCTAACATAAGCAGGTTAACTCTAACTTTCACACACACACACACACACACACACACACACACACACACACACACACACATATATATATATATATATATATATATATATATATATATATATATATATATATATATATATATATATATATATATATATATATATATAGGGCCAGATACCGACTGAAGGAAAGGTACCGACCTTATGAAAAAAACAGACAACGAAACGTGGGTTTATTAGTGGCACGAGCATCGAGTGACACTCTTGTTTCTTACGTGCGCAGCACTTCCAGTTCACCTCCTGAGGCGACCGAGTAGGAAATTCAAGACAAACCAGAAAAAAAGTACAGACGAAATAGTACAGTACAAAATTCATAGGCTTTATTATTTATGTGACATCATAGCAAAAGTTCAGTTACAAGCTGAGTCGCTGCAGTGTCCGGAATAATTAGAATTAATTAGAAATAACTGATTACCACACACCAAAGTACAGAATCGTAGACTTTAGTAACCCGCCACGTGAGCACGACTTTGGCGAAATTCCTGGAAACCCGCAAGTGGAAAGCGGAAGTAATGACGTCAGTCATGACGTCACACACAAGAAGGGGCGTTATATTAAAGCGGCTAAGTAATGGTAAACAGTTGCCTGGTATAAACTGAACATCTGCCTCGCACAGCGGATGTGACGTCACTCCCTGCCCTCTCGCTTCTCTGCCGGCGCTCACCTGCTCGCAACAGCTGCGCGCGCGCGCTCCTTACGTGCTCTGTCGTCAGCACCGGAGAGGGCGCGTAAGGTGCGCTTCGTGCGCAGCTCGCTAGGGGGCTACGCACCGCCAGGTGGCGCGCGCTGCGCTTCCTTCTCGCCCGCATGTCGTGCCATTGGAAAGACGCTCGCTCGTTTAACCTAAAGAAAACCAATGCCGAGGCGCGTGCCACTAAGAGGCACCTGTGAAAGATTAGGGTCGCCTACCATTTTGTCCCTTTTCTTCGTATGTTTGTCTCGACATGAAGTGTAAATCTATTCTCACATATTAGACCGACAATACGAGAAAGGGTGTGGCAAGTTTATCTGAAGTGGGCATCTTGAGAAAGTGTTCGTGAGAACGTAATGCCAAGAAATTTCAAATTATCTACCTATACGATGACACTGCTTAGTTAGGTGGGTGGAGGCAGCACCAGCCACGCCAAACTCCGGAGGGTTAAGCAACAAAAACTTCGTTTAAGTTCTTTTAAGACAAGAAGAAACGGCCACAGTACCTGAATATCTAGAGCGTAGTTAGCTTGAGAGAATAACCCTGGCCGGCATATGGACATACTGAAACACACAGGGTCAAAAGGGGAGAACATTCTTGGATCCCTAAAAGACCCTATTTCTTCTACATGTATATAAGAACGTGGAGATTGAGATATAAAAGTATCTGTCCATAATCACAGAAATCGCTCGCGTTAGGATTTTTTGAAACAAAAAATTCCGGCCGATCCTGAAGCTGGACATATTATTGGTAAAGGCTACCAGACAATGACAAAGACCACTTACAAACGAAAAACTTTGTGAATGCGAGCCCTGATGTTCTGTGCATGGAAACCGTTACACAAAAGATACGAGCACGTAAAACGATGGACCAGTGCCCGCAATGACCCGGCGCATTATTTCCGCAGGGCGGGCTTCGAGGCGTCGTGTGGACAGACTGCATGCAGGCCCTATTAATTCTGATGGCGCCTTTGACAGTCATAGGAAAAATCATCTATGACTCGAGACATTCGGATGTCTTGCTCAGGCCGCTGAGTGACATAAACATGAAGGAATACGCTTTCAGGTAAGCTCCCACCAACACTATTCAGTTGTTCTAAACACGAATAATGAAAAGTAAGAACGTATTTGCCATAAGTATTATTGAAACGTATTACTTTTGTGTGACAAATGACAGAAGGTTCTAGCCTTCCTTGACGCGCGATACGTTTCCGCGGTGCGTGATACCTGAGGTCCACTGCACGTGCATGTCTTGTATCACTGACTACCCTTCAGATTACTGTCATTGCGTAACAACAGGACAGCGCCCACACCAGCTCAGACCACGTGCTTCGAGTGATCTGAATTCACTCTTGATTCTTGCTGTCCATCGGGACAGCAACAAATAAATGGTAAAATCGGTCATCCCTTAGTCCCGTCTCACGCTGAGGATAAATTGTTAGCCATGTTTTCTCATTGTTATTGAGATTAGCTGTTTGTTTTGACTCTGCTAGGCCCAGAGAGGCGGCATCGACCCGGGAAAATCCTTCGAATTCCGCCAAGCAGACGACGCCGCAGCATTAGCGTTCATGATGCGCTGCCGAGTCGGAACACTCTAACAGCCTAATTCTTCGTTGCATCGGTAATTTACTTCTCTGCTTAAGAGCTCTACACGATGACGGCATGCTACCTGATGTGCGGCGTCCAATTGTGCGGCTACCCTACATAGAGGGATGTGATTAAGGAACGATAGAAAGAAAGAAAGGTGACGGACGGAGGCACTAGCTGTGCGAACACGTTGGGTAGCTCATCACGCCTACAGTCAGTCACTGAGGCCAGTCGATTTCTGTAATAGTAGCAATGAAATGCTTTTAAGTCGATGAAATATGTCACACATGGGTGTCTATGTCATCATTAAATAAGAAATGAGTAGGCTTCCATAAAAGTCACCCCTAAAGAGAGATGGCAGACTAAAGCCACATCACTGCGGCGTAGGCGCAATGGCATTTTCAGCTTGGTGTTCGGAGACTACAATTCCAGACACTTGCGGTGTTCCAGTAAGTTTGCGTTTTCGCTTGAACGAGCACGCAACAAATCCATTGTGTAATAGTGCGCAAGGTGGACGAAAATATGGCGCATGCAAAATGTTGTAGCCCTAGGTACGCTTCAAAGGCACAAGCTACCGTTGAATGCTTAGTAGAAGAGACCAGTGGCGCTTTGTACGGCATGTTACAACTCATGTCATCAAAAGGACGCGTGTGTGCCTGAAAGCTTTGCCAAGAATTTTAGGTGGCAAAGTCAAGCCTCACTGATGACTGATCAGTGTTGCTTAACGCTCATCTGTACGCACAGGTTTCTCGACGACGTCTTCGCTTTTATCCGGTACCAGATGCACAAAGCTGTTTGTTTGAAAGCAATGGTTTGTCATGCCAGTGGCTGAAGTATCACGTAGTTCGCTATCGTAGTTGGCCCACACCCGTTTTAAGGGACCATTCATAAGCAATATATTTCTTCACAGCGGGTGCCGGCAACCTCTAATAAATAGATTGATAATAGATAAACTGTCCACCAACCACAAGGTAACGATGCCTACCAACAAAGGCTTCCCGAGCCTTTGTTGGTAGTTCATTGGCAATGCCGAAAAGCCCACCATTTGGCACTATTTCAAGATGCATCTCTACAGTCGCTAGAGCTCACCACTTTTGCTTAACCTTCCGCATTGCCTTGGCTTTAGACAGTCGTTAATATATTGTCTTGAATACACTTCACTTCTAAAGAACCATCGCATTTATCTGTATCACACTCGTAAGATATCCAATCGCTGAGAGACACTTTATTTCCCAACGCTTATACTTTATTTTTCGACACTTTTCAGTTTAGGCAACCATTTAGTCGCATGAGCACACATTCTACAATACCACAATCAATCTTGGACGATGGGCAAAAACGATTTACCGGGTGTCTTCTGTCGTGCACGCATAGCATACTGAAGTTCCAAGTTTATAAGCAAAAAGCATATGACTGGCAAGAAAGTGCCTTGACGCTCTATTTCTTATCCGCTGCTCGGTGATACGACCATCAAGCTTGCAAGTAAATTTAGTACACCTGGCCAATCTTGCTTGGCTGAATATATTGTTTACAGCTCAAGGCTAAACATGGACCGAGGCAAGAACGAAGAAACAACACGGAGAGCACTGACTTCAAAATGATTTTATTCGCAGAAACAACACTCACGCATGACTGTTCATGCAATCAAACCGCCAAAATGAACAAGTGTAGTAGCACCGCTGTCAACCAATCACGCCACGTAGAGCCCCCATTACTTCTACATCAAATGAAAGTCACGTGGGATGGTCGTGTAATACGTCTCTCTATTGGCGAGGACAATCGATGGCCCACATATATAATATTGACACATTGCTCCACCTCCAACGCCTCAAATATTTATCTTCTGATTCTATGGTCATTCTTGCACGCAATTACGCAGCCTTCAACATTCGATTTGCATACAATTTTCGAATTGAAGTCGGTGAAATAGCAGTCGGAAGGAGTTCTGAGGTTGGCACTGGCTTCGAAATATGGGCCGTGAAACTAGCGGCAGAAAGGTACTATCGTTCCATTTACCTATTTAGCATAACGCTGTTTTTGCATCGAAACACAAAACCAACTGAAACGCCAATGAATTTCGTCGCACACTTTGGCAATGAACATCTCGAAACTGGTGTCATTCACAGAAGTTGCTCGAACTGGGTACGCGTGAACTCACCTGCTACGAGTGGTACATTGCAGTATGGGCTGTAAGGTATAATTACGTAAAAACGTAACTGATTAAATTTGTTAATCAGTCAGATTCAGTATTTCGATTTCTCGTGCAAATAATCTCCGCCTTTCTGAATAATCTAGCTCAATGACTACAACCGTGCCATCTGCCACAGGTGATCATCGCATCGTGATGGCAACGATGAAAATAGCGCAAAATAAATGACAGCACTTTATGTCTTATCGAGCCCAAAACTTGTTCATGACTGATCGATCCCCAAACCGACTGCGCCACTAAGAATCCATTAAAACGCGCAATTCCTTAGAGCGGAATTTCCTTCAGGGGCACTTGTTGGCCGTGCATGTTCAGGTTCACGCAAGTGGGGATTCGAGATAGAATGATAGTTTCCGCAGAACTATTATGGCAATGATAATTTTTGCTGATCAAGCTTGGATGAATGGACGATAAAGTTTTTTGATTAATCAAGGGAGGGGGGAAAAGGGAATAAGGGAAGAAGTAGGAAAGGAGAGAGCGGGTGGGTCCCTACTTTAGGACACCAGTGGTCCTGGATCCGCCTCGTCTAAGAGGCCCCTTTGAGCACCCAGCCCCGGTCGGGCGAGGAGAATCTCCCACGGAAGCTTCATAGCAATGGCGGACATCAATTAACATATTTAACTACTATTTCGAGTTAATATATTTCGGCGCTGCTGAAAAAATGCAGTGTGGGAAACTGTTGACTTCAGCAACACAGCATAATTTGAGTCGGTACATCTCGACAGTGGCGCCTGTCAGAAAGCTTCAAGCGAAAGGTTACTATATACGAGTGCTGGCTTACTTCAACTTGCCAATTAAAGCTTGCCCCTTGAAGTCATTGCTTAAGAAGCTACTTGTAAAAAATTGCTCAAATGTTGGTCTCCTCCGCTGCTGTGCAAACCTGAGATAGCAAAAAATTATCATTCTTACATTTTAACAATCCTAATAACGCCACAGAAACACGCGACATATCAGACATCTGCATAACCGTATGAATGATAAATAAACGAATGTGTGAAAGCACAAATTAGTGCAAGACTGAGACGAATCTTAGGTAAGAATTCTCGGTGACCTAGGTGGTCCTCGTTTATCTAGGAGTACTGAGCGCAAAGAAAAAGACACGTGGGACGAGACAAACAGGCTGAGCTTGTCTCACGTGTATGCTTTTCTTTTTATCTTTTTTTCTTTTTGCGTCGAATATTTCAAGACGAATGCTGCGCTTTTGTTTCTGTGGCTTCTCGTGCTTCTTGTAGTGGGTCCGAAGCTCGTAATGACCTTCGCCAACGAGATGTGGTCCTGATGACTAAAATTATTGACTAGCTGCTATCGGCGCGATGGTATGCAGCAGCGCCCAAGGCTCACCGCGTCAATTCGAGCGTTGCTGCAAAACCGTAAAAACAAAAAGTCAGTGAGAAAATATCCCGACCAGCACACAGCGTGCCCTCCAAAAAATGCGTTTGCTATGACACGCAGCACTAGAGGGAATGGAACAAATGTTCGCCCCCGACTTCTGGTTTACGAAATGCCAGAGCGCATGTACGGGCACTGCAACTTCCGGCCTCCAAGGGCGCGGAAGTTCTCCAGCTGCTTGAACAACGTGTACATGTCAACAAATTTTCCATGTGCGGGCTGTCTTTCCTTATTGGGCACGTCATCTAGGGAATTTCAAAGCAATCGCCAAACCGGATATCTCTTAGCAAGTGCTGGCAAAGAGCTGATGGTCGTTACTACGTTGATCGAAACCGACAGCGGCTGTATAGCAAGCGAGAAAAAGAAGAAAACTGAGTGCGGCTAACAATTGTCCTTCGTCCTATATCTACTAATACACACTCCGTATACGCATTGAGTGAGAACTATAAGGGGAACCAGAAAGAAAGGTTCGAGTGTTTGTTGCAACAACATGGCAGTCAACAAACAATGAAGCCAGCGAACGCATAGAGGATACTAACTGTTCTCCGAAATCTTTAAATCCGTACGCCATTTCGGAGAGTCCCAAAGCATTCGTATGGATGCTACTATGGAAACTACCCATGAGCATGCTATGACAGGCTACACGCACTATCGCGTCTTTCACTACATCCGCATCTCCGCGACGATACACCAAATTTCAGCTCTTAATTTGGTCCCACAGCCGGCATCGACCGGCTTGTCGTGCGTTCAGCATGCGAAGCTGAGGTACCTCGATGCTCAACCTGCGCCAAGAAGCACGAATCCACGCTCCATTGATGCTCAATACTCCGCAGAGATGCGGACATTCACAGATGCAAAAAACGAGAATAACACGGGTTATATGTCAGCGAACTTGGCTTTGTTTGAGCAGCACCAAGCTCGCGCAAGAAATATGTGAAGACGCCACGGCAGAAAAGCTGCATGGGAACTGTACTGTGTTACGACTCGCGCCCACGTCGACTAAATTGGTGGTGCGTGGTACATGTCTTGTGTATTTTGGTGGAGACATGATGCACGCATACTACGATCGGCATACTTGTGGGGACTTCTAACTGCTTCCGGCCGCAAGGAAGAATGGACTTCCTGCCACCGACGAGGGAAGGATCCTTACGGGCCCCTCTGGGGAGATAATGACCTTTACGGTCGCCACCGGGAAATTATCGCACCTGACACCATCATCCCGCAGTTAATGACCTCCCGCGGTCACCGAAGGAAAGAATTGACCCGGCCACTACGCCAGCGAGGACAGCGTTAGTTCCAAGTCTAGGAAACTATAGTTCCCTAGACCTGCCCCCCAAAATCCCCAAAAGGTTCCTACAATACCCCTATAGGGATCTTTTGGGGGCCTCGAAGGATATATAGTAAGCGGCCCCGCTGTACTCAACGCTCTACCTCTCCTCTCTTTCTCTCTCTCGTTCGGACTCTCATTATGCAAATTAATCGTTAAGTTTTTGCAATGTCTGTGTTCCTGCCAGCCCAGCCTCCTGGTCTCCCTGCGCCCATGGCCAGTCACGTTCTTGTCGCCTAATACGTCGTAATGTTATATTCGAATCGCACGATTTGAGGACTCCTACGTCCATTGCATTGCAGAACGTAGAAACATTGCAGAAAACATTGCAGAACTCTCTCAGAGCGGATGGCCAAGCCGTTGGAGGGAGGCGTTCTAGGAAGAGCACAACCAAAATAGTGCAGAGGTCTCCCTGAGTAGATGACATGCAGAAATTTCCGTCTCATCAGCTACTTTAACAGTCTCAGGCCTTTCCTGTGACACCTGTTCCTGATAACTGGCACTCGAAATTCGGGACATCATTACGGCGATCGACCTGGAAGCCATCGAATTAAAGAACGATGCCCAGAAAAATTCCGGCCACATGTGCTCCGTTCCCCCTTTCTTTGTCGAGGCTACCCGTGCCTTCCCCGCTTCTTTTTCATCACCCACGGCTAAGGGCGTGTTAACTCTCCTTGACTTTAGCTTATGCTCGCACAATGGCGGTAGCGCTCGCTTGTGCGATCCCCCTCTCAACGTGCAGGGGATACGGGATATAGCCACTATATACTGCCATCAAACGCGCGCAGTCGACAACGTCAAATCTCAGACTTCCGGCACCTTGTACGAAAACAGCGCGGCACAGCAATTGCGATTTGCGGGTGCCGGGTGCGCCTCAGATTTCGCCTCTCGGGATAAGCGGCCATGAACTCGGAAACTGGTGTAGCAGCCAGTGGAGCGCTACTGGCAATTCGAAATGTCCTCACCTTTATCCGTCGAGCTATTCCAGTCCAATACATCGGAGTCCAAGCGAATAATTGAAACTTGTTCTTTACAGTGATCGTCGCGACCCGCCGTGGTTGCTCAGTGGCTATGGTGTTAAGCTGCTGAGCACGAGGTCGCGGGATCGAATTCCGGCCACGGCGGCCGCATTTCGATGGGGGCGAAATGCGAAAACACCCGTGTACTTAGATTTAGGTGCACGTTAAAGAACCCCAGGTGGTCCAAATTTCCGGAGTCCTCCACTACGGCGTGCCTCATAATCAGAAAGTGGTTTTGGCACGTAAAACCACATAATTAATTGACTAAGTGATCGTCGCCAATATAGCACTTCGAGTGACCTGCGACGTGGGTCGCCTACAGATACCATTCGTGGAAAAGCTGCAACACATGCTCTCAATGGAGATTTCAATGCCCACTACCCTGCTCGGAGCCGTGTGAAAACGGTGCTATTAAGTACAGCAAAGTTACTTCTTCCCTCTCAGTGATGGCCAGTCAACGTTTTGCAAGAGAGCTTTTTCTAGCGATTTCTTCGAGCTTTCTGCGGCGGCATGATACTTCATCATAGAGTGACGTATCTTACTGACCTATACTATGCTTGATGGCCTAGCTGGCGAACTACGATGAAGCAAAGTTCGCTGCACTGACTAGGAAGCATTCAACGCATTGACTGAGACTTCGGTCAGACCTCAGTAATCTTACGAATATCTCATAAAAGCAATAACTGATGCGAGAAAGAATATCACGAAAGTTAAAAAATTAAATTATTGATTTTTACACGTCAAAACCACAATCTGATTATGAGGCACGCCGCAGTGGGGGACTCCGCAATTTCGGACCACCTGGGTTTCTTTCACGTGCACCTAAAATCTCAGTACACGGGTGTTTTCGCATTTCGTCCCCATCGAAATGCGGCCGCTGTGGCCGGGATTCGATCCTGCGACCTCGTGCTTCGGAGCCCAACACCATAGCCACTACGCAACCACGGCGGGTCACACGAAAGTTCTCAAGCTGCCAGAGTTATGTTGGGTGGCGGACGCTGATTGCGAAGAATTCGCGCTATACAGCGCTATACAGCGCCTCGCACGGCCAGTCGCGCAACAATTTTGCGTGCATTTGCGGGCGTCTTTCGTGCTCGGGAAAACACTTCTATGTGGCACGTATTGAGAAACAGAAAGCTCTATCGGGAGTTTTTCATGTCGCTCTACAATTGCCTCATTGACACTTTTGATCTAGCTATAATATTTGAGAAGTTGATTAATTAAGTAAGACTAATTATTTCATTAGGCGGAATGAAAAAAAAATTCAGTATGTCCAAACGACGGCAAACAACATTACCTTGGTTCTGCCCAGCTAGGTGGCATTCGCATATTTTCAAACTCTGGCTAAAGTTAACTGGGACACCCTGTATATAATGAACTCGCGGAACTTGCTGACAGCAATGAAAAAGTACTATTTCGAAGTAATTCTATTTGCCTCTAGGACTGATATTTGTTGATGTTCTAGTTTTGTTAAACCATGTGCAGCTGTTATTCATTGGCTTTCCTTGTGTTTATTGCGAAGTGTTGTAATCTTCCTGTTCTCTTTGTTAACGTATCGAAGAGACTAATACAGATACCTATACAATAAGTTTTATATGTAAATCTATGTACTTCTATCACTCAGTTATTCTTGTGTTCATTGAGAAATGTTGTATTTGCTTTTATTCTTTGTTAATCAATTTGAATAGCCTCATTACTAGCATTGTTGTAGAGGGCGTCCCAGAAGTCTTTCCCTGATTACAAAGAAGCAGAAGGCAGAAAAGATGACACAAAGACACATATCTGTTATCTTGAATTGCATGCGACATATTCAAGTTTTTATGTGTGCATACAAACTCACAGCATTACGCAGCATTATGGCGCAGAATCACTGACGTCGTAACATACATCCCTCACGAAATGTTGACCAACACATGGGTGGAATTGGAATATCGCCTGTATGTCCTTCGGGCAACGAAAGGAGCCCACGTCGAAATGTATTAATTGTGTGTGTGTGTACATAAAAACTTGAATATGTTACCTGCACTTCAAGGTAAAATATATGTGTCTATGAGTCATATTTTAGGCCTTCCGCATGTCTGTAACCGGGGAAAGACTTCTGGGACACCCTGCGTAGCAGTTTCTCATATGTATATATATAAATGGGCCCCGTCCTAGCCATTGGCTATAGGACCATACAGATTGTGTGTATCTTGTACAATGAAATGTGTGTGTGTAATAAAGAAAGAAAGAAAGAAAGAAAGAAAGAAAGGAAGAAAGAGACATGAGCGCCGGACACTTTCTGCAGATGGCATGTCCAGCGCGATTTATACAAGCCATCCAGAATGGAGTGGACATCTTTTTGCTCAAAGCTCCGCCCCACAAAAGCCATTCGCAAGAATTTGGCGCATTGCGCGCAGCCTAAGGACACTACTAACTCAGCTGTACTGCTGCGCGGATGCTCGGCAGCACATATGAGTTACTGGTGTCCTTTCACGCTGGATGTAGTGGAGAGATCTTGCTCAAAATCCTGTGCTATGCTCAAAGATGCGCAAACTGCGGCCGTGACAAATGCTACAGCGTTAATGCCTGCTCACAGCCAACAAGCTTTACCCAGCAGCATCCTTCTTGGATGAGCATTCACCGTGGCGAGGTGTTGGAGGCACAGGCATCTGTGAACAAGTTATCGTTATCGGGTCCCGGTGGCGTGGACTATACACCATGCGGTTGCATCTCAGCAATAAAGCTAAGGCAAAAATTCTGTAACAATTCCTGGGAAGACAGTAGCCTTAAACTCGTCTGGAAATGCGCTGGTGTGGCAACGATTCTCAAACAGGCCAAATGTCCCGCAGATCTTAATTCATATCGACATATAGCACTTCCTGATTTTAATGTTAAACTTACGGAGAAGATTGCCCTCTTGCGCCTAGATTGCGATATGGCAAATATGAAGGTTTACCCACAGCAGATGAAAGGGTTTAAGAAAGCCCACAGCAGCATTGACTACGTTGCGGCCCTTGATGTTTGCGTCGAGCACAACAGAGCTGCACGCCGTGTGTTACAATAGCCGCATTCCTGGACGTCAAAGGAGTTTACGATAATGTTGCTCGTGGAACAATGCAGATGGCATTTACGTACGCCGGCGTTCGGGGTCGCATGTGAGCCTGGATTTATGACTACCTAACTGACAGAACTTGACATGTAAATCAAAGATTGCGACCATACATTACGCAAAGTGTCACGTACACTACCGCATAGCGGAGTTTCAGGCCCGATGCTGTTGAACATCTGTCTTATTGGGTTGGAGAAATGAACACCGCGCTCCGTACAGCTTAATTTTTATGCAGGCGTCATCTGCATATGGAGTGCAGGCCCCATGTGTGTTAGTAGTGCAACGCTCCAGAAAGCCATCACCTGCATCGAAAATTTCCAGCGTAGTTGCGGGAATAAAATGTCACCAGAAAACTGCGCTGCAATAACATTAAGGAAAACAGACATCCAGCATTATGACCTGAAAATTGAAGGCACTCAGCTAGACTATGGTGGCAGGCACAAATTCCTGGGCGCGGCTTTTGTTAGAGAGCTGACATGGTCGCCATATATACGACATTTAAAGAGGAAGCTTGCCTCTTTCACTCACATCTTTGTCATGCTTTCCAGAAATGTTTGTGGGTGCTTTCTTGAGTCCCTATTTAGACTATATGGAGCACTCTTCGAGCGTCTCCTTCGTTATACCCTTTCTACCCTGCACGGCTTCTCCCAAACAAACGTGAAGATCTTGGAAGGAATGCAAACGAGAACATTAGACAGTTTTACAATAACCTTTGCAACCAAACGGAAACGCATTACGTACGTAAAGAAATAGCGTCCTCCTAACGTTATTGGGTTTCTGTGGTTCAAGTGCGCTATGATAACGTAAGTTATTTTGCGAGTTTAACGTTCGTAATGCTTACGGACGCTAAGAAATAGCGTTGTCAAACATGGCGGCACCCATGGCTCCCGCTTCAGCGTGAATTCTGGTGATGGCTACGCTCTCACTCGCGTTGATCACCAGTAACTACTGTAATGAACTTTCGCTTTCTCTAAACTAACCTGAAAGGTTAGTTATGAGCGCATAGCGCGTCCATTTGCTGAGATCGTTCGGCGATTCTGACGCCCGTAGACCTAGCCAGACGCGTCCACATAGCAAAAGCAGAAGGGTTGCTAATGGATCGTCTTGGCTTGGATACGTTTGGCGCGAGGCACCAGACGGCGCCCTGTTTTATAACGTCTTGTTTACGTTTGCGTTTCCGTACGGTAAACTAAAATACTTGAAAGGACGCGCGCCGTAACTTCCCGCAAAGGTGCTTACGTTTAACGTACGTAAGGCGACTAGCGCTATTCTAAAACTGCCTATTAAAGATACGTCTTGACCTTCCGAAGGAGACGCCAACAATAGGCGTGCTAACAGAAAGCAGGCGCCTCTCGCTACTAATTCTGCAAACGCAGGACTTAAATCGCGCACATGTGATACGTTTCCAGGGTCCCCGGACATCATTTTGCTAGCACATATCTTTCTGAAGTAACCGAACTTCTTCTCTCTTCACTACCAGAGCTGTTCTGCACCTTTACTTCTACCTTGGAAGTTCTCTGCCTGGCCTATCACACCTATACTATCAAAGGTTTTCATAATTTTACGGCCAAACCTGCCGCAAAAATTACGTAGACTGTCCTGTTTCATGAAAAACGGCGGCGTTCTACGTAAAAAAAAAAAACAAAAAAAAAACGGACGTGAGCTTTGTTCTTGAAATACGGAGAACCGTCCGTAATTTCACGTGGGGGGTAACCGAACGTGTTAACAGCGAAAAATCAATACGCAAAGAACATAAAGAAAAGAGACGGCCCACGCTCACCAGCAGTTACATAATATCACCATAGGTAACGCTGTTTGAACCAGGACCTACTGAACTCCAGACCTGCACAGATCTCCCTGCTCCAGCACGCTTGGTCTAGTTCGCCCCTTTTGCCGCTGGGACCGTGCCAGGCATGAAAAGCAAAACAAGAAACCCCGTGCGACCATTAAAATATTTAACGCTACCACACATTATTCGCGTTACCACACGTTACTACACGTTATTCGCGCTAGCAATGCTTCTACGGTGATATTACAGGGAACCGCGATCTTACAGGGATAGCCCAATACCTATAGCTCATAAATTTCTGAGCACGGTAAAAGAGAAACGGAAACCATCGGCGGATAATTGTGCATGTCGAAGCCGATAGCTTCGTGCTATAAATCTGCTGAGACATCCAGTTGTGAGCGAGGCGAGCGTGCATGTAACGACAAGACGACGACGGCGACGACGGAGTATGACGGCGACGATATGACGAAGGCGACACGATGAAAATAGAATGACCACAGCGCGACGATGACGGTGTGAAAAAAAAAAAAAAATGTCATGACGACGACGGATGCTGTGAAGAGCCGTGATGTTACAAGCGGGCGTGTTATTACGGTAAATCGTGATGTTACAGGGATATCTCGATACTTAGTTCTTATCTAGTTAGTGCAGCAAACAAAAGAAAGAAGGAAAAAAAACGGAATGGCGACCCCATACGCTTGCTCAGTGACTATTGTCTCTACCACGGAGCACTGCCTTCCCAGCGATGTAACCCGAGAACAAACGGCACTGCTCAGCGAGCATTTGTGAGACAAGTTCTTCTATGTAGCTTTCGATAACTTCAAACCTTCCGTATTATTCGACCTTAAAGAATATTCGAAAATATTGCTGGCTAAACTTGAAATAGAAAATCAAACAAAGAGCAAGAATTATTCAGTCGATATTTTCGAAGTATATCGGGCATTCTGGTATCACGCCCTCAGCAAAGATGCATTTAATGTCACGTGATTTCTAACTGGTACTCGTCGACGATGGTGAAATTTTTTAATACGACCACACTGACTCCGTAATTGTAAACACGAAAGCAGATGTTGATCCGCCGTGGTGGCTCAGCGGCTATGGCGTTGCGCTGCTAAGCAAGAGATCGCGGGATCGAATCCAGGCCGCGGCGGTCGCATTTCGATGGAGGCCAAATGCAAGAACGCCTGCGTCCCGTACATTGGGTGCACGTTAAAGAACCCCAGGTGGTCAAAATTAACCTGGAGACCCGCACTATGGCGCGCTTCATAATCAGATCGTGGTTTTGGCACGTAAAACCCCAACATCGAATTTTTAAAATTTTAGATTTAAAGATGCCTTTCATGAGATACGTCAATGAAAATTATGTTTACAAGATTTCTAAAAGTAGTCAGCAATTATCCGAAGCGCTGATGATAAGAAAATGAAATTATTTCTTTCTTCGTATTTATGTGTGACTTTCGTGTTATAAACTGGGACGCTTTTCCCAAGGTAGCGGTCTCAGTTAACGCCGGCACATATAAATGCCGGAGAAAATTCTTTTCTCTCTGTGTGTGCAACATGCATCGAAAATGAGCATAATGAACGAAAAGAAAAAGAAATTGTCCTGTGGAGGCTTTTTCAACAGTAAGGGGGGTGGGGGGACACCATGCAGAAAGCTGCAGGTGGGCGTCTCCCCAAGCCACCTATGGCGTCATTTAGAATTTGTACAAACACCTCTCGTCGTATGTGAAATATAGGTGTACATTTCACTTGCTCTACATCATGTGTGTGACACCACTGCAGCTGGAGATCTTGTATTGGTCTGTCTTCTCTGACAGTGCTTATAGAAAGGAGCGAGTCGCACGGGAAACTTCTTCTTGCTCATCCTGTGTTCCTGCTCTTAAAGCAACAAATGAGGCTTGCTACCAGTTACTCAGCGTTGGCTGAAGGCATTTAGCCAGAAAATTGGTACTGAATACTGAAACTCGGGGCAACAAACAATTTTTTTCTCTGGTATGTTGCCTGTAGGCTACACTCGTCCATAAGGGACGAGTGTAGTATTATAGTATTATATAAGCCAATGCGGGAGAGATGAATAGCATCTTTGAAAGGCTGAATCTAGAAGTCACCCACGTTCTAGAAATTTTATTTCCAGCAGTATCCAGCAAGAATGCAATATGTGAAGGCTTTGCGGACGGATATAGTCTAGACAAATCGGACCGTGAAAGTTTCCAATAACAGACACAGCGTCTTCATTAAGACGTCTCCTTTTGATGCTTTCGCATTGAGCGAAAAAGCCAGCGTCGGCCGCAGCGAAGCGGCACCTAACTTCCTATTGGCTGCAACGCCACGCCACGAGCGCGCTTCGACGCAGCAGAGCGAGCGAGACGGAACACCTGCTGCCGCGATAGTGCCACAGGTGTTGCGTGAGGGGAGAGGGCATCGCCGCGACGCCACGTCATCAACGCCCCTCGAAGGAGCAGGTACGGTGACGCGACGCCGCGGGGCGTGACGGGTTGTGGTCGGTGCCGCCGTCTCGCTCTCGGAAGCCGGCGCGCGGTACGTATCTCTCACTCTCTCACCCCCACTGGGCTTAGCTGCTGCGGGCGCCTGCCGGCCTTGGTGGCCGCTGCTGCTTCCTCGGCTTCTCGTCGCGCAGGACGTCGGTGGCATGCAGCGTAGCCACCGCGCAGGCTGCTGTTGCTTGTTGCCTCGGGCAGCACGCACCTCTATGGAGTCTAAAGCATCTGCATTGTCAGCGACCGCAACCGCGGCAGTAGTGATGCACTTGATTTCTCAGCAATATTGTCCAAACAAATGATTCCGGTCCACAGCCAACATGCAAACGCATAAATTGTAAAAAAATAACCCGCACCAAATTAATAGCAAAACTCGATAACATACTCCGCAGGAAATCTCTAAAATATTACTCGCAGCGCAAAACTCAAAGTGCCGCTCAGTGGCGTTCAAATGGAGATTAATGCTTTCGCATTCACAATTCATAAGAAGAGCTTAGGTGTCCTCGGATTTTTTGTCTTTTTCTAACAGCATATAATTCACAACCTTCATTTTTATTTCACTATAACCTTTTAGGGAACTAAGAGCACAATTTAATCCGGTTAGCATATCAGTGGTCGCTGTTTGTCGGCTCACTATTATCGTTGTAATCCGTTACGGCATTCTTTCTCACCGAACTACGAGAAAGTCTTCCTGGCTTTTCGTCGTGCCGCCAAGCATGCGCCACTACGCGCCGCAGAGAGTACTCGTGAATGTCACAGGCTATGCGCCGACTCCAGCTGCTCTGCGCGTGGTTTGCAATCCGCAGGCACTTGCAACTTTTTGTCAAGTTATTTCTATATTTGTAGAGTTGGTTCTGAAAGCTTTTCATTAATTCTAGATGTTCCTTGTATATATTGTTCTTTCGTCCAGTGTTTGTTCCATGTATTTAGCGACTATATTGAAATAGCGGGGCTTCGTGCTGTTGGTTTTAATAAACCGCGCACCTGCGGCCTGTCACCTTGGTTAAACGAAAGCACTTGTCGGACACTGTCACCCATTCTGGAGGCGAGGGAGGTGAGCGTGCGCGTGTTACTATGTGTCCTCCTGCTCCATATGTCAAGTCCTTGAAGTGCCGTCTCAACCGTCGGCAATACCTTTGCAACACTTCCTGCCGCCGGAGGCACCGTTTGATGTCAAGGGCTTTGACTATCTCGCACCGCTACCACAGGCACTGGCGGGGCAACAGGTCGCTCTTAGTTGCCACTGATTACCTCACCAAGCGGACAGAGTTCAAATATTCCGCAATGGCACACCGCGAATGTTGATCACTGATCGCAGCACGCCGCTCATGTCGCTAGTCTCTCTCTCTCTATCGCACTGTCTCTCCCCTTCCGCTCTCTTTCTCTCTTTTATCCTCCCACCTCTTCTCCCCAGTGTAGAGCACCAAACAACAACTACATCTGGTCAACCTTCTTGCCTTTCCATGTGTAATTTCTCTCTATCTTTTAAGACCGAATCGTATACAAATCGAATAGTTCCAGAAACCAATCGAATCAAATATCGAATATACTTCGCAACGTGCAGCCGCTTTCAGCATTACTATAGAGCGATCTCCACATCCTAGTGTATGCACAACGTGAACAAGTTTCTGTCATTTCATTGTACGTTATGAAGCGCTGTTTATAAATAGTATAAATGTGGAGCATTAGGATCAAATAAGCAGTTTGTTCGCATACTCGGCACACTTCGGTGAGTGCGAATGATGGCGGTTCAGCCCCGAAACGTCTGGCTCCCTAACTGTCTACCATGGCCACCAGGATGAAATTTACCGCACTTTTCCTCCAACTTCATGTTTCATCGCACATTGTTGCCGACTGGAAACATTAGAAAACTATCCGAATGTTCCCGTATACAAATAGCGACTATTCAATTCCCTTATTCCGGTGTTCCGAATATCGCATGCGCCCAATCATTATTATTATTATTATTATTATTATTATTATTATTATTATTATTATTATTAATCTGTCTCCTGAATGATAAGGCTTCGTGTCTATGATCAACGAGTGAGTGATGTTTGCTCTATTAGTTCCTGCTTAAGTGTTGTTATCTTTTTTTTATAACGTGTGTTGTTGTTTGTCTCTGTGCAAGTAGGTTTGTTAAATTTGCTTAAGCTGTATGTGCTGTAATTATGTATCTTCTGCCATGTAATGGACCCTGGGCCCTCGTCAAGTCGCTATGACAACTTTTTTGCCAAGGAGTCCCTCCAGTGTCGTCGTCAGCACCACCACCACCACCAGCACCATCATGATCATGATCATCATCATCAGCAGCAGCAGCGGCAGCAGCCTATTTTTGTGTCCACTGCCGGACGAATACCTTTCCCAGTGACCTCCAATTATTCCTGTATTGTGCTAGCTGATTCCAAGCTACGCCTGCAAATGCCCTACTTCCGCCACTCACATGGGACAGATCAAGGGCTCCTCGTCCAACCTCAACGAGTCGGCCCACACAGCTGCGCGAGGAGTCGTCGATCGCGTAGCTACGGAGTGGCGCGGCGCTGAAGTTCCGGACAATGGGGATCCCCCTGCTTCGTACAAGGAACTCACAACGTACTTTTATCTGGGGATGCGTAAGTATCCGGCGCCGCACAGTAAATTGAACAGACCGCCTGGCATTGACACTCACACTCTTGCAATTCGGGACATACACTAGCCCCGCCCTCTTACACCGGATCTATCCCGAAATTAAAACGTCAAACACTTGCACGCTTTGCTCAGACTTTGCCGACTTAGATCACATGCTCTGGCGGTGCCTCGTGTTACGGGGCGACGAAGACGTTACGTCGTCCAAGTGGGAGGCTGCCCTACGCTTTCACGATTTTGAAGCCCAGCTATGGGCAGTCCAACGGGCCCGCGACGTGGCGGAGACGCCCGATCTTTCTGTCCCGACATGGGAGCGGCCCGCTGCGTGCTAGTGCACGTTCCGATGGGCCTCGGTAAAGTTTTTCCATCCATGCATCCCCGCACCTAACTTTCTACCGTCCTCGAACGCGTTTCCTTTCCATTGGCACATATTTTGTAATTCTAATGGTGCACTGAGTATATGCCCTTCGCATTACATGGCCAGCCCAGCTCCATTTCTTCTCCTAATGTCATATAGAATATCAGCCATCACTCTTTGCTCTCTGATCCATACCGCTCTCTCGCTGTCTCTTAACGTTGCGTCTAACATAATTCACTCCGTTGCCCTTTGCGCGACCCTTAACTTGTTCTCGAGCTTCTTTGTTAACCCCACATATGTCAGCACCGGTAAGATACAATGATTGTACACTTTCCTTTTCGATGATAGTGGTAAGCTCCCAGTCACGATTAGGTAATGCGTGCGGTACGCACTACAACCCATTTTTACTCTTCTGTAAATTTCCTTCTCTTGATCAAGTTGTAGAGGCTGACTGGCGATCATGAATTCTTGTTTCCTTGCTAGGCTATTGAACATTACCTTTGTTTTCGGCATATTAATCTTCAACCCTACTCTTAAACTTTCTTGGTTAATGTTCTGAATCATTTTTTTTTAATTCATTCCCAGTGTTGCTCAACGGGACAATGTCATCTCCAAACCGAAAGTTGTTGAGACATTCGCCGTTGATCCTCGATCCTAAGCCTTCCCAGTCTAATAGCTTGAATACTTCGAAGCATGCAGTGAATATAGCATTGGAGATATTGTGACTCCTTGCCTGACCCCTTTCTTGATAGGTGATTTTCTACTTGTAGAAAAGCAAGGTAGCTGTACAGTATTTGTAGATATTTCCCAAGACATTCACGTACGCTTCCTGTACTCATTGTTACGCAATGCCTCAATGACTGCTGGTATCTCTACTGAATCAAGTGCCTTTTGATAATCTGTGAAAGCCATATAGAGCGGTTGATTGTACTCAACAGCTTTCTCTATTACCAGATTGATGATTATATGCGATCCATTGTACAGTATCCTTTCCTGAAGGCGGTCTGTTGTCTTGTTTGCGACAAGGCAGCGACGCAGGCGTTGGCTGTGCGATTTACGCCTGCATCCATTATCGCTTGTGCTTCGATAACGGTTGCGCTGTCACCTGTTAAGCGGAAGCACACCCGGCTAAATGCTATATGGTCGCTTGTACGCGGAACGTTTGGGAGCACTGCAATCACGGCGCGCAAGCGGGCACGTCACGTGGTAATTTTTTTTTTTTATTTCGCGGGAATGTGCAGTAAGCGAAAAAAAATTGTACTTAATAGATGGAAAGTTAGACACTGTTTAATCGGACGTTTTGCAAACCGCACTATAGCTTTCTATTTCGAAGTTTTTGCTTAACTTCATTGCTTCAGAAGCTGGTTAATGGGTTAATGAATCTTAACTGATTATGCAATTGAGGAGAATACAAAATATATATATACCCTCTATACGAAACCCTCTATACATCGTCGCTTTTCGAAGTAATTTTGTCAATCGCAAAACAAAGCGCACCTGGTACAATCTGCATCTTTACCTGAATAGTCTGTCTTTCCCGACACTTTCCTGCGCTAGCCACTTAAATGAATAGATTAATCAGGGCTACTGAAAATGATAACATGTTGTATATACTTCAATGACAGCGCACTGGGAGTCAGTCAGACTAGGAAAGGCGAAAACCACCGAGAAAGTTATTTTCTTCTTTATTTATGAAATATATTTTAGGAAATGGCGATTCCTCATAGAGGCGCCGGCTACTGCTCGGCTCCTACGTGTGATAAAAAAGTCGCAGTTTCGCCCAATAGGCGAAGCATCGATCACGATAGCAAATTAGTAGACAGCTACACGAAGTACGGGAAGTAGTTTCATCAGCCGTATAAACTTGCAAACAATCGCGTACTAACATCTTAGTCGGGGAACGCGGAGACTCACTGTCAAAACGCTGGAGTGAGGACGCGCAGCAGCAGCAGCGAGCGAATTGACTTTTATCCTGCCTCTCGCTTCAACGCGAACTAAGCGGCGACAATACAGCGCACACGAAGCTATCAGCGCTTGGCGCACTCTGCCCCACGGCAGATCACTTTCAAGTTAGGGCCCACGTGGCCGTGCCATACGCAGCCGCTGCCGGAGTAGAACACCCTCCCCTTCCATCCTCGGCCCCCGGTGCCTTGAGCCGCCATCGTCGGCTCATCCTCGCACGCTTTCACTCGTACATACAGCATACGGCGTGCAGCGACGGTGATGTCGTCCTCGGTCTTTATACGGAACATCACGGCGCCCATCGCGATAAAATGAAAACATTTTGCTAAGAATAAAGCCATAGGGGCATAAAAGAAGCACTTAAGGAAAAGTGCTTGAGAATAGTTCACCCGTAATGAGACAGCTACGGCACGAGATACGCTTTGCAAACTCAAGCGTCCACTGTCATAACTTGGGAGCCGTAGCTATGTATTAAACCTGTATGAATATCAGTAGAGCGTCCAGGCTATTAAAATGATCCAGACTGCCCTTTTGCGCAGTATTTCAATTTATAATGCTGCGTTTATAGAACACCCGGAACGCTTTGACTGCACAAGCAGCCCGCAATGTAAACTTCGGGCTGCGTGTTTAGTGATCGAGAATTATTGCTATCTGTGTTCTGCGATACCAACCGACAAAAAGCGCCCACATTTATAAAAAAAAAAAGAGAAGAAAAATTACCTCCCAAGCAATCCGTACAGATACTTAACGAGCGAAGCTGAAAAGTGCGGCCCCGGTGTTTATGACTGGGTTAATCTCGACGGTTCATTAAACGACGGCTTGGTAGGCTGCCGGATCCTCGGTACGCAGTTGCTGCTTGCGCTCGGCTGCACGAGGCTGTTCTTGTGCCCGGGCTGTAGCATCGGCACGACGCAGACGAGCCCGTTCCCGGTTCTTCTCGCGGCGTTGCTGATCGAAGGCTGCCTGCTCATTAGGAGTACGTATGACTCGTGTGGACTACCCATTTCGGAGCCAGAGAGAAACTGCTGCGCGCGCACTCGTCTGCGACGGAGAACAGCGACGTCCCTATTGGCGCTGGCAATCGCGCGCCTCTGTCTGCATTTTTTTTTCGCCAATGCCCATGGGGTTGCGTCGGGGTTTTCGGCTAACAGACGAGAGACGGACGGACGGACGAATCGGCTTGCCTATACAGCTTTGCTGTAAAAAGTCACATGTTATCTTGACGGGTAGCCTTTGTGCAGCGCTGTACTGCGTTTGCGCGATTCATACATATGACAGGCGAATCACGCACTCACAGCAACACAACTGAAAGAAACCTGCTGGTATGACATCGACGCCTTCTGCCATGCAACGATAGCAGGGAGATCTTCATTGTGCCCCAACTCCAGTTTTGACAAATACAAACACATGTGCAATATACGGACGCTATGACTAAACAAATCGCTCAATGCCTTAGGTAGCAATAGCTTGCATTTCGTCCCGTATTGACCGTAAAAGCAGCATATAATCGGCAGCATGCGGTTGGTTAGCCGCAGGTAATGACTCCTTGTAACGACATCCACAGTAGACAACATAGTAAAGTCATGCGCGCACATTCGCTATGACACCGCTCGAAATGTATTTTTAACACAAGATAAAAAAAGTTATTTACTGTTTCGTGCTTTAGTCATTGAATAAATCAAGACAAAGAGAAAGTTTCATCCCTAAAGAAGGAACCCGTTAACCAGCCCAAAGGGAACTATTGCTCTCTGCCCTAAAGTGCCAAACAGTCAATTGTTAAATGTGCGGAGTCAGCAAACCTCAAAACTAAGTAAGAAAGCAACATGCGTGCAACAGGCACGTTTTAAGGTATCTATGCAGCGCACGATATGCTGAATAGTACCCGCTCACGGTTTCCGCAGCTGGTGTACGAAATGTGACGTTGACTGTATATAAATAAAACACGTTGTGGGGCTAGTTGGTGCATGGCTTAGTGTGCTGTCACTGTTGGCGCTTCATCTTTTGAAAATGATTATAAATAACACAGGATGGACCTCGACTTCACGAATGACGAAAACTTTTGGTCGTGCTTTTTGGGCCTGCTCGTCCACAACCTCCTCCGCACCGGCATGGACCAGAGTGTCGTCCAGAGGTACATGGCATCCAGGAACCTCAAGGAGGCGCAAAGGTAAAGCACGGGATTATACAATCCAGTAATCCATACTGGCTGTGCGCTCTCTTGATACTTGATACTAGCGTGATACTTGTGCAGGCGCGCTAGAAGATACAGCTTACCGTAGGCCAATCTTGGACCTCGTCTTGAGGCATATGTGTGCCGGCAAAGCACCGGCGTAGACTGCGGCGCATGAGTTGCACAAAGGCGTCAGCCATTGTGCGGACACAGTTATGGTTTTCTTATGGGCATCTGTGCGTCTGTGTTTCATGTCGTACAGTCAGCTTTCAGACAACTCCGATTTTTTATTGTTCTGTGGCACTGATTTCCTCTGTTCGCATTGAGACCAGGTTATCGAACAAATACAGACAATTGAAGCGCTGTTGCTGTCATCCTTGCCTCAATGCCCATTTTCGTGTGTGCGCGCTGTTTTTCGTTCGCCAGAGATGCAGCAACAAGCCAAGGGCGTATTACTCTACTAAAGGTTATTTACTTTCGTAGAAACACTGTTTGCCTTTGCAGGCGTAATGCAACGGCTCCATTTCTTCAATGCGACGCGCGCATAAGGTATCTCAGCCCTATCGGTAACGCGATGATGAGACGAAGTGTTTTGTACTATGACATGTAAAGGCAAGGTGCAGTCAGAGCACGATGCTAAAACATGCGCCCAAAAAAGGAACGTGCACACGGTGATCGGCTAAATATGATTTCGTTGGCTCTTCCATATGTTCATTTCTCACGCAACCGTGCATGCTCTCTGTGTAATGGGTGAGTGAGTGAGTGAGTGAGTGAGTGAGTGAAATAACTTTATTAGGTCCAGAGAAGACGCAGAGGAGACCCCGCGCCACCCGGCTAGTCCCCCGTGGGATACCTAAACTTTTCTATATAGTACTGTGTGAACTCTCATGTTGTGCGGACTCACGCTTGTGATACCAGTTATGCAATGTGTCCTTCACCTCGTTCCTCCCATTATCCCCCATTGTGACCCTCTTTCTTCCCTTCTTCCCCTTCCCTGACGTAGAGTAGCAGGCCAGATGCTCCATTTTCCGGCCGACCTCTCTACATCTTCCAGTCATTAAACTACTTTTTCTTCTTCTCATGTTGCGCTGTAGCGTGAACCGATGTTTATAGTGCTGCAAGTGCTATTGTGCTGTGTCATGACGGTATGCAGTGTCAGTATTTGACTGTGATTGTATGTCTATGCTCCTTTCTTTCTTTATCTCTACTTTGCTGTCACTATACTTCCCCCTCCTCTCTCTCCCCAGCGTAGGGTAGCAAACCGGATCTACCCATCTGGTTAACCTCCCTGCCTTTCCCCTTTCTTCTCTCTCTCTCTCTCTCACACACACACGTTGCGCCTATATGCCGTGGACCTGCATATGACATTGAAACTTTCACCTGGTTATAACCGGCTGGAAGCAACGATACTGTGCCGCTTGCGAGTAATAGTTTCTTTCACAAATGCCTACTCATTCCTAATTGGAATGGTGAACAGTCCCAATTGCAGCACATATGGCGTAGAAGAAACGACCAAACATCTTTTGTGTGACTGCCCCACATAGGAAGATGAGAGGAGTGCCCGTCAGACAGATTTGGGGCACTTAAATGCAGGCCTTTCACAGAGGAGAAGATCTTGGGCCCGTGGCCTCGTCCATCTGCTATGTGACATCCCACAAAAGCGCTGGTGCGCTTCTTGATATGTACCAGCCTATATGACTGCCTGTGAATGACTCAGTGATGAGCGCTTGTGTGCGTAACAGTGCAAGCTGTGAACTTCTTTCTTCCTTATCCTCTTTCAGTCCCCTTTTTCTCCTTCCCCAGTGCAGGGTAGCCTACCGAGCTCAGCCTGGTTATACTCCCTGCCTTTCCCTTATGACTTCTCTCTCACGATATTTTGCAGGACGATGTGCATTGGAGTCGTTCTGAACATCATCTACATGATCATCATCGGAGTGATGGCGATGGCCTTGATTTACTGGTACCGAGATTGCGACCCTGTGTTGACAGGCGCAATCGGGAAGTACGACGAGGTATATAGTATACTAAGCTGTCTTTCTCTGTAATGGCTTTATAGGTGAACGCTTTGCACAGGAAATGTATAGCCCCGGCCCGCACACTTCCCCTTGAGTGGTGTAGGTGGGTACATTTGCCACCATCCACGGCAAGCTGCTTGCTTGAGACAAACTGCTTCTGAGCATGCGCTATACGAGGCGTACGGGGCACCTTTATACTTTTGTTTCGAGCTGCGCGATAAACACAACCGTATTGGTTCTTGATACACATTGGTGCTAACGCGTTCGTCTTACTCCGCCGCGACTGATCAACACTCTACAAACAGTTCACGCCTTTTGAGGCCTACCTTTCTCACAACAACAATCTTAATCTGTCTTTCTTGGGTTTTCTTTCTTGAAAACTCGGCGCTCGTTACTTTCTCATTGCTCGCCACTTTTCAATAATGCTATGTCACGCTGAGAACGCGGATGCCGTTCGTGGCCCGGGAGTATCGGGCGCGCAGCGTTAACGAAGGGAAGGTGAGCAGTACAGATGACAATTATTGTGGGACAAAGTACGCCCCAAAAGCGTGAAAACTGTTTTTGGAGCGAAATACTATAGCTTTGGTGCATAATGGCATCATAGATCAGGAGTGCTCGAGGTTCCGTAACGATAGTCTGTTACTAATACATGCATAGAAGCGGGCTATCAACAAAAGCTGGCTCTCGTGCATGACACACGTTGTACAGTCCGCCACAAACATTGTCTAGAGCGCGGGACCTGTGTGTGCTCCAGCGCACTTTCTTGTCCGGCTATAGTGGAGGTCGCTAAGCCGAAGGGATTTTCTTAGCAAGCGGTGCATCATTGGACAAATAATTGCTAATTTCGCTTCTCTATATGCAGCAAGGAAAGCCGCTGTACTGAGTTATACAGGTCACATGAGGCGATAAAGCGCGCATTTGCACCATGGCAACTGCCGAGACGCTCATGGCGTGGTGCAGTATCGTTGATAAAAAAACGGCGGAGGTCAATGCATCTTCTTCTAGTGAGGCATCCCTTTATCGCCCGTCACTATAACTAAATTTTCATGGCAAGCTGCTTATTTCCTCTGTGGCATTGGTGGCATGTGCGGCGGTAACAAGGGGGACAACGTTGTATCAACTTGTCTCTCGTGGCATCATTTCGCTTCCTTCTCTTGCGCCGCTCGCGCTAAAATGGTTCTTTGTTTCTGCTCTACAGACATCTTCGAGCAGAGCGCACTGGGTGTCGCCATAATGCCCTCTGGGCTGTGCTAAGTGCGCGTGAAACCGCGCGTGAAAACATTGCAGAAGCTGCTGCGCGTGCCTTTGTACTCCCGCACTACAGTCCAGAGAAAAGGTTCTCGCTCTCAAAGATGAAAACCTCTATGCTTGCGTCTATGCCTACGTCTATGCTTACGTCTATGCATAAGTTATGCTTACGCGCAAGCGACAAGATGGTAGCGACGTGCAGATCGTTCTTCGTCTACGACAACGAAGGATGAAATCATGATTTGAAAGATGCATCAACATTTCCTGTCGGATAGCTTGACCACTACCTCGACTGAGAAGATGAAGACCGGCCAGCAGCAGATTGGTCAGATTCCGGTGTTTTCACGACAACAAGTCAGGACATCGCCAGCTGAAAAGCATTACGCGACAATCTTTGCACAACAAAAACTCGATTATAAATACCGCAATACAGATTACGCACCTTTGTAGAAGTGACCGCTGCTAACACGTGCGTTTCAATGTTAGGTTACACTGTGACTCTTCCTGGTTTAAGGCGTGCACGGCAGATATGCCCTTCTTTCGTAAATACATGTCTGTAAATACATGTTTGTGCTACTTTCTTGCGGAAAAGAAAAAACAAAGCGGACGCCATTCCCACTACCGCGACTGTAGCAACTCAAAGAGCAGTAACTGTCCAACATGGAGGAAAGAGCTTTCGTCCATGCTCCACGGCATGACCCGTAGCATGCCTTCTGGCAATGGCATTCCAACTTAGGCGCAGCTGGGAGTGAGAGTAAGCGCATGCACAGAGCTTTATTGGGAAAAAAGTACATTGCATAGCAAGAAGTACCAATAGTGTTGACCAACCCATCTGGCACCACATCTTCTAAGCAAGTTGTCCCGCACCAGCGGCCTGTATGGTCGACGGCGAAAACGCACTCCGAAAGCACCGTTGTTACACTCTGGGCGTATGTGTTAGGGGCTGTACATACCCTGGTACAAGCGTTCGACAGAGTACTACAGCAATGCACTCTTTAAACTTTGTTTTTTTTTTTCTTTTCAGATTTTGCCTTACTACGTGAAGGAACATCTTTTTAATTTCCCAGGCTTTTCTGGTCTTTTCCTAACTGGCGTCGTCAGCGCAGCCACGAGGTATTATGCGAGAGCACTTCGGTAGCTTATATCTCACTTTTGAAATAGCTGTCTATTAGCGGGTGCCGCTAAACTCGCCGCTGTTATTCTTCTTGCAGTACAATATCTTCCATTATCAATTCTCAAGCCGCTGTCTGCTACATGGATGTGGTCTCCACGTTCGTCAAACTCGAAGACCACTCGGCCAGACACTTAACAAAAGGACTAGGTGCGTTGATAGTTGCCGTATACTTTTGATATACTGTTATTTTTTGGGCGTAATTAGCCAAGAAAAGTGGTCCATCAGAACACCAGAATATTGTTAGGAGCTTCTCACGCAATTCACCGGCCTTTTACTTGCAGCGAGACTTCATGGCACCCTGAACACGTCCAAAACCAAAATAAAATTACAACCTTATCTATCTCTAGTAGAGGACGCTGACCCCTGCATTCTAGAATGTTTCTCCACTAGAAATTCCACCTCCAATAGAAATTCCAATAAGCAATTGCTTGGCGTCGCCACCCCTCCATAGGGGTGTCGAAACTGAACCAATAATTTGACACCAGTCATTCCGGGTCTACATGGCCATTTTGAAATGTAGAAACACATAACTAGAGCTTCATGTCGATTCCCTTCAACTTTCTAATGTAAACGTGATCCATAAAGTTTGTTATTAAGATGTTAATTTATGTAGCTAAAGTATTTAGCGAATGAATTGCTCGGCTTTGCTTTCTTATTTTTCTTCTTTTTTTTGCGAAGAATGGCCGTCTAAGTAGATAATTCTTCCGCAATGACTTTATTCGAGAAAACTTATAGGCTATTTAAAGCAGATTGTTCGCAGCGAAAAAAAAAAAGAATGCCACTTTCGTCGGTAGGTAAAACACCTATAGCGATAGGGAGGTTTAATCTTGCACTGAATGCGTCTCACAACGCTTGCCTGATGAGGAGTGTGCTAGTGGTGTTGCAATTATCGTACTTCGATAGTGGATGATATGAGGCCTAATGAAAACCATCTGCGTTTTGCCAGAGTTCAAAGAAAATATTACATGTTTAGTTTCACGCATACTGTCCGCTCCGCTCAGACCAGTGTACGCGCCCCGGTGTGGTATGCGCGCAGCTACTCAGCTTTTTTCTTTCCTTGCCTTTGCGTTATCTCCCCCCCCCCCCCCCCCCACTATTCGTTCTGTCTTTCATTTCCCCTTACCAGCTTTAATTTCCCTAGTGCAGGGTAGGAAACTGGAATGTCTTCCACTTAACGTCCTTGCCTTTCCCATCCCGTTTCTCTCTCTCTCTGTCTCTCTTTCTTTATCTACTCAGTAGCAACACAAATGCATGCGCGCGCCACACTCATGCCAGCAGTGAAAGCCAGAACGCTCCCTGGCTCCGGCAGGGCCCATTTAGGCGAGCGTGACGGTGCATACACTTGGCTCCACCTCCTTTGGAGCCAAATGCACTGCGCGTCTCTCAAGGCATAATTCATGCGTGGGCCGCGCATGGGCCGTCGATAGCAGGACAGCACGACGACGATGACGCTAACGCTGAATGGGCAAATGGTACACACATGCTGTACATACGCTGCACCTTGCCCGCGTCCGCTCTGTGTGCATTCGGCCGTTCGACTATTCTGTTGCATGAAACAGCTCCTTACTCCCTGATATTCCGGATAGGCCCACGCTCACCTTTCTTATTGTTCACGCATGAACACGTAAAATAGATGGAACCCTAGCCATATACAGCTCCACTGTAAACGCCGGCGTCTGTAGCAGCGAAAGGGCACCTAAATTCCCATTGGCTGCGGCACCACGTCGCGTGCGCGCCTCGACGGAGCAGAGCGGGCGAAAGCGACCACCAGCTGCTGCGATGGCGCGCCAGGTGTTGCATGAGGCTAGACAGCTTCCCCACGTCACCCTCGCAAGCCTGTGTTATCCACGCGTTCCTTGCGCGTGCATTCTAACTTAGCCTCGGTAATCGCTATAGAGAAATTAATGCATTAAAAACATAATAAATTCGAAATCTTGAGAAGCGTTGGCGGTAGTCAGCTTTGAGCCGACGACCCCACGCTCAGAAGCCGAGTTTCTTACCCACTGGGCTGAACCAGTGACTCCTAGGTAGCAGGCCTGTACACTCTGCGTTAGGACATCGTGCTACTTAGAGCGAAATTTCCATTGCCAAGCCCGGCGTGACGAAGGCGGTGACGTCAAAATCACCCTGGCTTACTCTGGAGTGTTGCATTCTATTAGGTTCATTAGATTCTATGCCATCCGGGCAAAGTAGCATGACGTCACAGATGGAAGTGTGCCGGACTTGTGCTGTCTAGGAGGCGTTGGCCAAGAGACTCAACGCGTTCGCTTGCGCGCGAGGAGCTCATAACTCGAAGGACCATTCAGCGCCGTTCAATTGGACACTACAGCTATCGCATTTACAATTCATAAGAAGTATTTAGGTGTACTCGGATTTTTGTGTAAAATAATAACTTTTTTTTTAAATAGTTACGCATGTTTTCCTTCAGAATGTCCGGGCGGCGAAATCGGCGGTCCGCTTGAAGTTCACCAGACGAGTTTATCAAAATTTGGCATCAAGAGGCAACGCTTCGAAGTGACATTTCGCAACTGGCATAGTGTTAATGAACTGCCGGCAAGGTACAAAATGAGAACCTTTTAGGGAGCGTTTATTAACGCTGCATTCAACTCGGTACTATTTTCATGCGTAAGCGTTCCTTGGCGAGTACGCCAGAAAAATCTGCCCGTCCCGTGACGGCTTATATCTCCAAAATAAATGCATAATTGGTCAGGTTAACACATGTAATCGTTATAATATTGTAATAGTGGATGATTGGTGGAGTTAGAAAAAAAAATGGTGACGTCGCCGTGTCAAGGGGGGTTCGTAACAGAAAAGGAACATAAAAGAGAAAAAAATAAAACAACGTTTGTTGTGGCAAAGACAGAACGATTGTACCGGCGTTTCGCCTCAGTCGATACGATATAGATATATATATATATATATATATAATTGGTCAAGTTAACACATATAATCGTTGCAACAGTGTAATAGTAGATGACTGGTAGTGATGGGCAGACATGCATAAGCTAGATAAATAAGTCAGCAAAAGCGAAGTAGCAGCCACGCCAAAAGTAATAATTCAATTATGGGGTTTTACGTGCCAAAACCACCGTCTGATTATGAGGCACGCCTTAGTGGGGGACTCCCAAAATTTGGACTACCTGGGGTTCTTTAACGTGCACCTAAATCTAAGTACATGGGTGTTTTCGCCCCCATCGAAATGCGGCCGCCGTGGCCGGGATTCGATTCCGTGACCTCGTGTTTAGCAGCCCAACACCATAGCCGCTAAGCCAACGTGGCGGGTTTCCGAGCTGTAGAACTCTTATGCATTAGTAGACCATTCTCAGAATTTCTGTAGCTTTTTTTTTTTTAATGTTTGAGCAGGTGTTCCCTCGTTCTAGAAATCACAGAAACCTTTTATTGATGCAACCTAAAGCAGAAGGTCTGGTCAGTTCGAGGCAGCAGCCGTGAACCAGAATGAAGCATGGGAAGAGCAGACAAGAAAAGCGCTGTCTTTTTATTTCACTAAAGCTTCTTCTCGTAAAGGAGACAATACGTAGTAAATATACACGCGATGAAAATAAACAAATAAATGAATAAATAAATAAAACGGCACACGGCCAGGTTTCTAACAATGGGCAGAGAGATTCGAATAGTGTCTGTTTTACAGATTATTATAATTACACGCGCGGAGACGAACATTATGGCAGGGTCACGCCTTTTTCCAGCCCAATTTCTTTTTTCTTTTTAAATTTGCCAGGAGCATATAATGCAATTCGGTCTGTTCAGGTCGATTACCTCATGAGGCAGACATTATTTGCGCGACAAATCGCAATGTGCAGTTGGTATTTAGAAATATTCGCTATTACCTTTCTTCTTTCATCATTCGCTTTAGGGCATATGTCTCGAATGCGAGATCGAATCCGAATGGTACTGAAGCTGCGCCTGCTTACCGAAAATCCTAGGCCTAGCGCCACTTTCGAGGGATCTGTCTCGCAAATCTTTTCTTTTTTTTATATGAAAGGCATTTCCGTTACAATTAAGATAATCCAGAACGGTTAGTAGAACTGCTAACTGGAGCTGCTAACTGAAGCTACTAACTGTAACTGTTAACTGTAACTGTTAACTGTAACTGTAACTGTTAACTGTAGCTGTTAACTGTAGCTGTTAACTCACGCTTGCAATGGCTGCAATACTTATTGAGAGAGTCAAGTATCCAGGGAAATTGTATACTCGTCTGCAAACTTATGACCAGGTTCATTTACAGCGCGCCTGCACCATTACACGTGACCATCTACTGCCTCTCTTTTTATGTTTATGATGCTTCTTTTTTATTATTTTGACGATGCGCTCCAGTCTGTTTAAATGTTCGCCTGTCACAATAATAAATGAGTTGCCAGTAACACCGCAACGTGTTGTTTTCTATGTACATTCACCTTTTTCCGTATCTTTAGCGCTTTTCCCGCCTGAAAATGATTGACCAACTAGCTGATGCCTTCACGTTAATAGATCATTTTTAGTTTATGAAAGAAACATGCGTGCGTGGAATGACAGCAAAACGACTGCATTACTTTGCATTACCAGGCCTTACCGAGCATCTTAGGCTTTTTGGCAAAGTTCATTGCCGCGACAACCAACTCTTCAATAGGGAAACCAGCGCCCTTAATCTTTAAACTTGGTTAATGCAAACATTCGCCATAGCATGAAGACAATATTTAGTGAGATCCTAGCGCAAAATCTTTACGGCAATTCCAGATTTGGCAATCAAAGTTGTTGGAGAGAATGCTAAAAAGTAACTTCTTTGATCTTGGAGAATTAGTCGAATATACCCGACTATAGCCTTAAAATAGAAGAGATATCTCAGGTTTATTGAAGTGCAGTGTATTCACTCGAGGGACGGCGCTGTGCCCCACTCGATAAATTGTAGGTAGAGTTTCGAGTCCACACTCGTCCGTAAATATGGGGCCACCGCAGTATGACTGTGCCGTGCAGATTTGGGCGTGGTGGGAAGCCAGGATGATATATGCCAGAGCAAAGCTATGATGAGGCACCAGAGCAAAACAGAGATGGCATGGACAAGATTTGGGCTGGTATACCTTCGTGTATTTCCACCTCATTATTACCATGTTCCAACCAATGAGAAGCCAAAGGAGAAAAAAGTTCGTGCGTGTATCGGTAGCAGAGCATGTTGGAACGGTAATATGAGAATTGCGCTCAACGTTATTATATCTTGCTTTTCTCGGCTAGAAAACATATGCAAATCTGAAGAAGGCTGAGCAGGAAGTCGGCCCCAGGCTCTATTTCAGCTAAGGACATGGCGACTGGAATGCCGAGTGGTGTCTTTTGACGTCTCTCGTATTTCCCCGCGAAGCTGAACGAAGTTGAGGGAAACGTGCATCTGTCGCAGTGCTTTACCGTGATAAAGTGGGATTAGTGTCAGTGACGGGGACTAAAGGCCCTGCGAGCTTAATGTGTTCAATAAATAGCACACCTTGTTAAAACACTGCGTTTATCAGCACAAAACACTGCTTTCAATGTCACGGGTGAGGTGCGCTGGGCCTATATATAAAACAGGAGTTCTTACGCTAAAATTCTTTGTAACAGCACATGCGAGCCACTTATGATGTTGGAGATATACTATTATCGAAGGCGGCTGGCCAATAATAAACAGCAATTACGAAGGAAAAGCTGCGTGAATTCGACCCCAGATCTTTGCTTCCGCGAGAGCAACCCTCATCGACACCTTTAAAAAAAGAAATTAATTCTGTGGTAAGAAGTATGCAGCAGACGACATAAACATACTACGTGCACTTGGAGCGAATTTCATCTATCTTCAGCACTGCAGTGATTACCAGCGGCCGAGCAAGGGATGTCTCTGGAACCAACGTTTTGAGAAGAGGACATTTCTTGGACAGCGGCCATAATGCGAACCCTATCGAAACATTGGCTCTAGCGACATCCCATGTTCGACCACTGGTGATCATTTCAAGTCTACATATTCCTGTGTACCTCTATCTTGTTTGGATTAGCACAGCAAGACAGTGAACAATTTTTGCTAACGCAAGTGAAGTTTTCTGGGCCGAAAGTTATCTCGAGCTCGAAAGGTCAACGCTAACCTAACAAACTTGGGCCCGCAGGCCCGTATTGCGAACCCGACAATTTCACCTTCTCGACCTTTCGCTGGTTCTCACTGACGTCTTTCTTTCTTGCTGCAGCATTTCTCTTCGGAATTCTTATGACCGTCTACTCAATGATCGTACCCTACTTGGGGTCCGCAGTTCGGGTGAGTTCAGGGAGCTTTCAGTCAAAGTACTAGGAAAGAATGACGAGAATTTTTATGCTTCCTTTTTTTTTTGTGACCAGGTTGTTGTCGTGATGCACAACGGAGCATCCGGTCCGTTTGTCGGGATGTTTCTTTTGGCTTTCCTATTTCCGTGGGCGAACAGCAAGGTAATCTAAAAGCGGTGTCTAAGATTCTTTCCTGCGTGCTCGCGATCACATTTTTTTTTCTTTTTTGTGTGTGCATTGATTCCTCCTTTTCATGTACTGTCTTTTTACAGGGTGTGGTCGCAGGCACGCTTTTCACAACGGCGTTGCAGTTCTGGCAAATGTTTGGCAAGATCTATTACGGAATACGGGCACCTCTAATGCCAGTCACCACGGACTTCTGTCCCGTTAATTCGACTATGATGACAACAGACGCGATGCGTACGTCATCGTACTCCGCTGCTCACAGGTAAGACCTACTACCTTATGCAGAAAATTACGTTGTTTGACGTCCTTCCTCAACGATAAAGGACTAAACGGAAGCTAACCTCCGAAGGATTCTGGGCTTCGGGTGAACAGGAGTATATTTTGAATTATTTGAGCCTTGCTTTTAAAGAAGGAACGACGAACAGGATCGTTAACCTCTTGGTTAAGCTTTACAACTGCACAAGTTGAATCGTCATAGCTGCATTTGGTATTACTTAAAGAAAAGAACGCTGAGAAGGAGCTCACACGAGCTTCAAAAGGCAAGGAACTTTTTCTAATTGACTTTTCAAGACACGAGACATTATATTGGTCTTTTTTTATGATCTGCACGGGATCAGTCAAATTAAATTAGGTATTTGTTTTTAGCTTCCAGTTTTATACTGGAGCTTCATACGCGAATTCCGAGTCCTTGCGCTGATATAAAGGTGCCAACTATCTCTTCTGTACCTAAAAGCACTCCTAGCATATTTCTTTCCGTGCATACTTAAGGGTCCGCGCAAACAAGTGAGTAATCACAAGTGTGCCACAGGTTAGCGCCATGGATAGGGGCAACATTCCCGGCTTAGTGTAAGGTTTTGTGCTAATGCCGTTTTTCTGCTTAAACACCAACCTTTCAAACTACACTGAAAGCTAATGGGCGAGCAATTACATCCATCCTATAAAGTCTATGCTGTTGATTCCGCACTAGTTTTGATGCGTTGGTGCTCTGTGCGAGCCAATTGCGTACCCACAGTGTCACTATGGTATAACACGGTAATCAGTGGAAACGCTACACATTCTGTTGATTCCGCACTAGTTTTGATGCGTTGGTGCTCTGTGCGAGCCAATTGCGTACCCACAGTGTCACTATTGTATAACACGGTAATCAGTGGAAACGTTACACATTTAAGAGCACGGTGATCGCGGCGTGCAGTCACGTAGTCAGGTGTTTTTATTTTCTTAATTAAGTTAAAGAGAGTAAAGAGAGAGAGAGAGAGAGAGATGAAGAGGAACGGCAGGGAGGTTAACCAGATATTAGTCTGCACTGGTGTTGGCAGATAGGGGTTAGAAAGAGGACAGAGAGGAAAAGGTTAAAAGAATGCACACACAGAGACACACACACACTAAGGGCGTTCCAGTTAGAGACGTTCACAAAGGCCGGTAGATGGCAAGAAGCGCGGTAGCACTTGCACGGCCTTCTTCTGTGACGTTAGGTCCTGTCGATGGTGTAGAATTCCTTCTTCCGATAGTGGTCGATCCTCCAGCTGGCGCTTTACGTGCGAAGTTCATGATCTGGTTATGAGGTACACCGTAGACTTGGACTCGGTATTAATCTGTACCACCTGGGGTTCCTTAACGCGCACGTTAAGCACGCGCACGCGAGCGTTCTTCTAGTCCGCCCTCATCGGGACGAGGCCGCCGCGGCATGGATCGAACCCGCTACCTCATGTTTGTCAGCACAGCGCTATTCTTGTCTATTTCGCGGGATTTCTTCATAGCGCAGAAAAAAAATGGTGCGAAATAGGTGGCAAGTTAAACAACGTCGAATCTGATGTTCCCTGGTGTATCGTGTTTTATAAAGACATGCGCATCATGTTCAACTCGGCATTACTGCGCATGCCTACTAAATGAAATCAACGAACATCCCCTCGAAAGCTATCTTAAACGTGTTCCCTCTCCTACCCACAACGTATAAATAGTTGAGCGAATAAAGCAACGGGGTTCTGTGTTGACTGACACTTGGCTCGATCCTATTCTTTGCGCGAATGGCACGAAACACCTGGAACGCTCTGTAATATCCTCAGTGGGAGTTTTTAACCTAAGCTCTGGACTTGCGATGCTGATTAAATATTCTAGACTAATTATGCAATTAGACATAATATAAGATGTGCGGCACTATCTCCATAGTAGGGACAACAACATGCTTTTTGTCGCGTCCTCATATAATGCAGCGGCACAGTTTTAAGCACTGGATGAATTTATCTGGGGCACCTTGTATGCCGAGTGTGCTAGCCAGTCCCTGCCTCTCACTTTCCGGTTTTCCGCGCATTTTTAAACAGAAAGCATCTATGCCAGCCGACAAGCAATCGCTTTCCAAATAAGAGTCGCCAGTTGTGCACTTTGCAAGCAAAAGTTGGCCCCGCTATTGAAATAAGCATGCCGAGACCTCCTTATACTGCTAATGCCATTGATTGTTTGTGTAGGTGGTTGGAACATATTCAACAAATTATACTCGAGAATTTGTTCCTGTAACGCTTGTGGCCACAGCTGCACACCACGAGACCATGCACGTTCGAGTGGCAACTGTTACACCGCAGTAAGAAGGTTCTGTTCACTTTACAACAAGCCTTCTTTATGGATGCAAAGAGCGCTTGAACGCAGCCTCTTTCGCGAGGCATATGTAATCTGCAAATAAATCTGCAAAAATGCAGTACACTCACTCGTACTGGTGAAATTTCGATAAACGAAGAAAGCTTACGCTCGTGCATTTATTTAGCAACGGAGATACGCACTGTCGATGACCTAAGCGTGTGATCAGCACACGGTCGGCGTGCACGCACCGTTGAACGTCCGCAAATTAGCGGCACAGCTTCTGGAGCAGTGCCTCTAAGACGCTGACCAAACCCAGATAACGTCAGCCGCGATGTCAGCTAGTTGAACCGTTTCACGCCTACACGACTTTGGCAACGAAGACCGAAAATCCCAGTGGTGCTGTATAACCGTTACATGGCGTTTCTCTGTCTCTCTCCTTTCTTTTTTTTATTGGGCCAAATCAAATGCCTGCAGCTTCTCGCGCGTAAGACATTCCCTTCATATAAAAAAAAAAAAATTTCCGACTCTCAGGCACTGCGTGAATCAATGTTGTACGAAGCACTTGAATGTATAATTAGCGAACCGAGTAAGTTTCGAAGGCGCTACATAAACATCCCAATCTGAGGCGCTTGAAGGATGGAGAGGACTGGCGTCTGCAGAGAGAAGTATACAGACGTAACGTCCAAATCCAAATTGCTTGATACCCCTCACGAAGATACGATCTAAGGGACCTCCACTTCTCACGGTGGCAAGGAACTTCCCAATAGTGCAGACAGCAACGTACTACATGAACCATAACCGATCGCCGACACTGTGCGCAACATGAAACTCGTACGAGACTGGGGAAAACGTTCAGCGAAGCACTCATCGGCGCCCATATTGGTGGAGAGTTGCCGGGTTCGTCTTTCTTCGGCGCAACAGTCCGCAGACTCACCGCACGCTCTTTCAAACAATGTCCACATTCCTTCGCACCCATCGCAAACCGTCCACCGATCGTTCGCCTCGCGCCCTTCACGCGCTTGCAACCACTCGTCGATTTGGCGTTTATTGCGCACGGGCCGACCGACTGACTCGGTGCCTCGGCGCCGGTCTTGGCCGCATAACGGAAACTTATTCGCGCAGTTGAACTTTTTGCTGAGAACGCCTGTAGGTTCGCGCCCTTTGTTCCGATGATGATGTTTATTGTCATCCGCTTTGAAACGGTGCTGGGACAAATAGTCCCCTAGCCTGCTTGATTTAATTAGGTTTTACTGCATCTATCGCTATCTAGCCTTTTGCCTATCTGATCTCGACCTTAACTTTCGTACTTAAGACCTCTATTACTATACTGTACTTTCCTGTACTGTATTACTTCGCTGCTTTTCATCACCGATATTCTAATTGTAACTTCCTTATCTCGACTGCTATCCAGTTAATCCTTCCATGCTCTTTGAATCCCAACGCTTCTGGAAGGTGGACGTTCCTTACGGCTCTGGCTGGCTGAATATCGTGGCATTCCATTAGGATGTGCCAAGCCAGTTCCGAGCTTTCTTTTTTTTTTTTTGTTGCAGCACACACATATGCCTCACACTGTGGCGCATATTTGGTCCGGTATGTTCCAGTCCTCCGGTAGCCAGCTCGAGCCTCGCATGGCGAGACATTGCCCTTTGTTATCGTACAGATTTTACCTCCTGTTTCTTTCTTCCCGTCTTTTTGTAAATCTGCGAGGTCTTTTTGTTTCCATCCTTTGCATCCAATTTACCATCTCCGTTTATCTCACTTTCTTTTTTACTATTCCTGGTTGTCTCTTTACACTTTCAGTTACCCGGCACTTGGTTGCCAACTTTGTTGACCTCTTCCATTCTGTGTCCACGCTTTTGAGGTACAGATATTTGTGCACTTTAGCCGGTCACTTCTTTTCATCCATGTTCCCTAGGGTCTTTCTTCAAAACTAATCTTAACCTGCACTTCTCCGACTTCGATTAAGCCCAACCCATGTGACCTTGCACTGCCTCATTCGCGGTTTTACTGTGGGCCCCCAAAGCCAGTCGGCCCACCGCCCTTTGGTTAATCTCCAGCCTCGACACGACTTCTGATTACGACACGACTTCTGCATTTACGAACGTTAGCGCTGACACCATTATACTTTTCCAATTTACTCGCAGCACTTCGTATCTATTATAGCCCCAAAGTGGCTCTGTTTTATTATCACTGTATTCCGCTTCCCTTTCATTTTTAGATTATCTTGGTGGATGCTTGAGTAGGTCTTTCTTTCGTTTATGTAATCACCCAGGCATTTATATTCCTTGAAAATGGGTATGATTTCCTGTTGAATTGATACCACGTCATTACTCGTCTCTTCATTAAAGATCATAATTCCCGATTTCTCTGTGCTAAACTTAAGGCCTTGATTCATCGCTGCATTGCCATTTATATTTGCAAGTCTGTGAATCCCTTGCATTGTTCGCTAGTAGAACTGCATAGTCCCTATACATAAGCCCAGGAACCTTCTGTCCCCGACCTGTTTCGCTCCAGACATGAGGCGTCATTTGCCGGCGCAGTGCTCCTAGACGGCTAGATATATACCCAGCGGCAAAATGGGGTATTGAGGCAAAGAATGCTTCGTATTGAAACGCAGTAGCCTGTGTGGCAGCCTTTGATAATATTAACCTTTTTTTGTGTGTGTGTACCGTATGTGTTAAGGGAGCCTTCTGTTCCTCTCTCTTCCTATTTATTCACGCGTGTGTATGGCATACTCAAACGGACCCTGCTCTGTTTAACCTCCCCAACTTCCTTTTACCTCTTCATAGATAATTATTGTCACCCGCATTCATCTATTTGCACACGTGTGTACTTTTTTCTCTCTCTCGCATATGACGACTCTTATGAAAGAGTGAGTGGAACGCCATTTTCGCCCTCTAATCAAGGAATGCAGATACCTGATGCGTAGGGAGTTTAATGTACGCGAGGTCGCAGCAAACACTGTTGCAATGTACCGCAATGCCGCAAAGGGTTTCATGAATTGAATTTTTCTCGTTACAGCAACGCCGACGTGTTCCCGTTGTATCGGTTCTCGTCAAACTGGGGAGTCTTGGCTTCTGCGGGACTCACTATACTCATTGGTCTGGTCGTCAGCCTGCTCACAGGTTCGTACATTGTCTTGGAGCGCGGGAAGCTCGCGGGTCTGCGGCCGGACACGGCTGCAGTGGATGTCTGTGAGAATTTTAAGCTTCGAACGCTTCCATGCTGGTGTTCGCATAGATGTCGGCCTCACTCTTACTTCGTCTACAATAATCCGTGCCCACCTGGTATGAGAGGGGAAAAAAATGTCGCAGTTTCGCGGGGAAAGCGAAGCATTGATAACGATAGCAAAGTATTAGACAACTACACGAAGTAAGGTCCGTAGTTTTATCGGGCGCATATATTGCCGTAACCAATCGCTGTCTAATTAAATTATGAAGCATGGTGTCTCGTGTTCACAAACAAACATGAATAAATCTCATTAGAACTTGAAAGCCCGCTGTCACAACGCTGGCGTGATGAAGAGCGCAGACAGAAGGGAGCGAACGCTTCGCGCTGTCTCTCGCTTCAGCGCGCTTCCGAAACTTGAGGTTACGCGACCTGGAATGCTAGGCGCACGGGAAGACAGCGCCCATGAAGCAACCAGCCATGTCAGCTCACCGAAGCTTTGCTCCCGTCGCAGATTACCTCCGAGATATGACGCATGAGCCGCGTATGCACTCATCCGCGCGGACAGCGATGCGCAGCTACGGCAGGGCTAGAGGAGAAGACGCGCACTCAACTGCCCCGCTCCCCCATCGTAGAGCATGCTTGATCACGTTACCTTGCACTCAACTCTCCCAACCCTTATGCGCGCGCTCAATGCCCTGACCTCCAGCGTTAGGCGTGCGAGAAGATGGCGCGCATCAAGCCGTCAATTCGCCCCTCGCGCCTACAGCATACGGCACGCGGAGCGAAACAGGAGTTTAACGCCCTTGGACCTTATACGGAACATAACGGCGACGGCGACAAGTGTCCCTATAAATGCTTCCTCAATAAAAAGTCACTGGAAAGAACTTTACGACCCTAGACATGGCCGCTCAGACATAAGAAAATAATTATTAGTGTGCGTGTCTTGGTTTAATTAAAGCTTGATAGCATAGACGCACACAACAACTACGTCAGCTACTGCACGAAGCATGCCTAAACGTCGAAAACGAGTCTAGGGGAGAGTGCGACAGACGACGCAAAACAGGCAGTGGTGCCCGGACCACATTGCTGGCTGCGGAAAATGAATAATTGGTCGGATTATGTAAGGATTCTTTCCATCGATTCCATTTACTTACCCTATCGCAATGAGTGGCCAATACTGGCGACAACGTAGGCGTGGCGTCCTGCAAGCCAAATGTCCAAAGGCAAAAAAGAAGAGAAAATAATACGGAAGTAGGAATACATGACACGGGCCCAGATCAAGACGCGCTGTGACCATGCTTGGACACTTCACCTCGAATCTCCCCTCGTACTCCTCTCCTAAACACCTAAGTCCAAGACTACTCTTGGATGTACTTAATATTTTATAAGGCTCGTAAGCACAGTGGGAAATTCAATAAGCTGAACTTAAAACGAACTGAAACGAAGCTGAACTTAATGGACCTAGCCTCAAAACGATCCTAGGTCCATGGCCAGCGTATACATTACAAAGGCGACCGTTAGTGGCCCTTCAGAGATTTCTGGACAATTTTTTTTTGTAATAGTGCTGGAAAATATTGGTTAGTTTGCGTCACCAATTGTAATGTGTCCACGTTACGTTCGACCCTGTTTGTGTTCTTTTCAGTTCCTGATTTCATGCGCCTTCATATGACCTCAATTTGGTGCTTTCTGCATTTAGTGCATTTATGATAGCTGAGCTTACATTGTAGTATGCATTATGTGACCCCTTCCGTGAGTTGTTTTTCTTGCGTTATTTAAGCTGCCTTTACGTTTCCAGTATATTTTACGTTATCTCTCTTGTGAGCCGTGTTTAGTGCATTTGTGTCCCTTGACTTCAAGTCTTACTTTCTCGTTCTTGGTACCGTTCCTTCTTTTTTCAATGCCGACTTTATGTCACTTTTAGTATGCCTCCGTTTTGTCTGAAAAGGAGTAGCCGGCACCGTTTATATGCACAAACATCTCTTAAATATCATATAATAAAATTGCAAGCCCATAAAACTGCTGGGTGTGTCCGTCAAGATGACATGCAAGTACTCACCCCGCTGTCAAGAGCAGATGCAGAAACAAAGATTGGCATACTCCTGCCACACGGTCCATGCGGAACACACCAAGTCTACAGTACACGCGTCTGTATGGCCTAGACCCGTCTCTCCGACTTCGTCTCTCACCTGGACTATTCCGACCTGTTCTCTGCAGACTGCGGCTTGGTGTAGGTTTTACGAACTCCCTCGATCGACGCATCGGAATTACCGCTAGTGCCGCCTGTGACGGTTGCGGCAGCGCGGGGAAACCATCGAGCATGTTGTTTACCGTTTTCCTCGCTGCGGCACCCTGAGGCTGTCTCTCGAGACTGCGCTGGCACTTCTCAATGACCGGGCGCTTTCAGAGGAGACGATCCTGGAATGCGGCACTATATGCGGTCATCGCAACGGAAGGCGATGAAGGCGCTATTGAGCTTCCTACATTGGAGTGACTTACTTTGGCGACTATAACCGTTCTATGCTGTTTTTCGCGCATGTGCTTCACGTCTGCGCGTCCCTTTCCATCTTTATACCTCCCCATTCCCCTCTCCAGTGTAGGGTAGCAAGCCAGGTGTTTCTCTTCTGCTTAACTTCCTTACTCCCCCCATTCAACTTCTCTCTCTCTCTCGCAAATGTCAAATCAGTTTTCTTTTATGTATCATTAAGTGTACGTAAGGAGATGTGGGTGCCTCTTAGATGTAACGTTATTATTTTAAGTAAGGCTCGTGTTCCTATCCTTGCAACTTTCAGGCGGGAGGCAAGTAAAGGAGAGCCACACGCGGTTGACAAGTGATATTTTTGTCTCTCTGTGGAGGAAATTGGGCCTGCTACCTCGATACGAAAAGGTGGGTGGCAAAAACGCTCTGTGTGAAATGTGCGTGTACACATACTATTGCTTTTTGTTGCAGACAAAGACCTCCGAGAGCCTACCTCAAGAGGACGACGACTCAACGTCGGACACGAAAACAACCTTCACGCTACTTGGCAACGAGAGCTTTGTATAGAAACGAAGCTTCACAATACAACACGATTCGCACTCTGTCATGTCACACAGGCCACATGTAGGTAATTCTCTCTGTTTTTAACGTCTAATGGAGCTATAATTCAGCACGTTACGCGACGTCCCACTGTACGTGTTCTATGTAGAAAGTAGCGGGAATAAATGGGGAGCAAATTCAACTTGGTAACCCCAAACTGACCGATTCTGACTCTTTGGTTTCTTGAGCAACATCACCATCATCATTTCTTCTATGTGGTAGCGGATGTAGAAGAAAGGCGGTGTCAAAATTGTTTTCTATATTCGGTACCGCTCCCTAGCCAAGAAAAAATTTGAAGACAGCTAAGCCTTTCGTATGAGTTGTGAATGCAAAAGCGTTAATGTCCGATGGAACGCCGCTGAGCGGCCCTTCGAGTTACGAACTCCTCGCGCGCGAGCAAGCGCGTTGAGACGCTTTGCGCGTTTTGATTTGGCCTTACCGAGGCGCACTTAGAACGCAGAGGAGAACTTGCGCGGACAGGGAACGAGCGCATAACACAGGCTTGCGAGAGCGAGGGTGACGTGGCGTCGCGGCGATTCACTCTCCCCTCACGCAATACAGCTGCAGCAGATATTCTCTTTCACCCGCTTTGCTCCGTCGATGCCTGAGCCAGCAAGCGCGAGCCGGCGTCATGCGCGCCTCGCGAGCTCCTAACGTGGCGTCACAGCCAATGGGAAAGCCCTCGTGTGGAGGCGTCGCAGCCAATGGGAAGTTTCGCTGCTACAGACGCCGCCGGCTTTTTCGCTCAATGGGCTATTTGACGCTTTCGCATCCAAACAGGTTGCTGTCCGGTTGCTGTCCAAGAATGCGTTTAGCTTTGGGAGGTAGTTATCTGTGGCACTATGTTGCACTATCTATCTATCTATCTATCTATCTATCTATCTATCTATCTATCTATCTATCTATCTATCTATCTATCTATCTATCTATCTATCTATCTATCTATTGCATTAGAATTGTCTGGATGACACCCTATCGAGATATACGCCATCAAACTTTCATAACAAAACGTCATCTTATGCATTGAAATACAAAATAATTGAACATCTAATGTATTTCTCCGCAAAGTTCGGGAATTACAATATCGAAACTGGTGTCATCCTGACACTTCGTTCCACGTGGATGATCCGCGTTGTGAACTTCCCGGCTAGAAATTGTAAATTGCAATATTTACCATACGGTAATTAGTTGAAAACTTAATTAGTGAATTTTGGATATTTAGTTGATCATGATTTCAATTCCTTGTCCAAGTAATATCCGCCTCTTCGAGTGGACCAGCTCAAGGACTAGAGGAGGAGGAGACAAAGGAGAGGAAAGACAGGGAGGTTAGCCAGTGTAAGTACCGGCTCGCTACCCTGTGCTGGGGAAAGGGGTAAAGGGAATAAAAGAAGAAAGAAGAAGGAGAGGAAAAGAAATGGAAGAAAGAAAATTCACACAGTAATGCGAAACTACTAGAATTGCGCTATCTGCCAAAGGCAATCTTAAAAGATCACTTCCCAGAAACACCCGGTATATATCTGTTATGGGAGGCGCTCGATCCCCTCACCACTGCCTCACACATGCGCGGTAGGCACCAGCCGGTACTACTTTCTCGAGGACCAGTCCGGAACAACGTGCAGCGCCTGCGTCCAGAGGCGCTGCGGTTCAACGATAACCTCTCAAAACGAGCCTAGCTGTCGCGAAGGAAGAATGGAAGAATGCTCCTCTTAGGGCTGGTGCCAGCGGTACCACCGCTGCGATAGACGGCACTATCTTCGGGCTCGGCGCACGAAAACAGACAATCACAAGAAATCGCGGTTAGTATCCAAAGAATGCTAAGCGCTTTAAAGGTATTGGTGTACCCCACGTACGGATTCTGAGGGTGTATACAAGCAGCGTATATTTTTCTTGTCGTTGATCGCCGTCTGTCTAACTCACTTTGTGCGATGGCTACCGTACACATGAAGATGTCGATGCAGGACCATGAATGAATGGGCAAATAGTCCACACCTGCCCCTATAGCGAGGAAACGATTCTAAATAATGATGAAATAAAACAAGAACCCGGCAAATTAAATGTTTAGTAGAGTTGACGTTTGTGATTCTGAATAAGGTTATGACCTCGCAGATTACCCACGTGCTGCCAAATCTCGGAGAACGAGCTCATACACGTCTCCTTATCAAAGATTCCAAACACGTGCTGCATCAATATGGAATTCTCGTTTTGCTCTTCCTATTTTCATTCCTCTATACAGTACGTAGGTAATTGTGCTGACGCCCATCTATGCATATTCAGCCTTGAGAATGTTTAATAATATCGCGCTAGCGTCCACCGCACGTCGACAGCGCCTTATAACGGCGAAAGGCGGCGAGATGGGCGACAGTAAGCGCGGGAAGTAATTCACATTTCGAATGTCGCGTGCTACGCTGTTCGCTTCAGGGGTACACGCTTCAGGCGAAAACGGAGTCATTGTTATCCGCACGGCCCCAGCATGCACCATCGCAGTGAGCTACGCCACGCAGCTGGGGTACTTCCAATCGTCGCTTCCGCTTCATATGTGCGACAGTGCCCCCCCACGTGCTCGTAAATATCGTTTCTTTTTCATTTTTAATCTTTATTCCGTGGCGCATGCGCGCATTCTAGTAGTACGAATAAAAATGGAAAGCTCATACCTCGACACGGGCTCATAAATTTCCTTTATATTTATTTGTATATTCCACGGCGCATGCACGCACTGCAATAATACGAATAAAACTGTAAAGCGCGTCGCACACGAAACATCCTACTATACACCTGTTCTAACTCGGGCCTTTTCGCAGATTGGGCTGCGCTGATATGCCTAGCGGGGCGTGTGTTCTCCTGATGCGAACAGTATAGACTATGTTGAGTAGGTCTTGAAGTGCACCGGCACGCACACAAAGCAAATTTAACCTACCAGGCTGTCTCGCCATCTTATAGCAGGCTAAGCTCGCAAGTTCTTTGTTCGCTTGCGCGTATAATACTGTCACCGATCTCGCCACGTATCGCTTTTATAAGGCGCTGGCATAACGTGCGGTCGACGCGCGCACGATATTATTAAAATATTACAAGGGCGTATAGATATCGTGTGTCCGAGCTGACGTTAGTCAAGCTGTTTAAAGAATAATTAAAAGAAAGAAGATTAGAACACGGTGATATACGACCGAACACCGTACAGCTTGGTTAGTGTTAGCTGGGACACCCTATATACGCGTAGTGCGCGCCGATGGACGCGCCACTGGTGGCGGCCTTGCGCAGAACACACGGGAGAGGAGCCAGCCGCGCGTCGTAGTTTGTTGCGTCGTTGATACTGCTTCTCTGTCTTATTCACGTCTTCAGAGCAAAATAGGCAACACCCTCCGCATGTGTGGGGTGGCCAAAGCTTCCAGGAATGTCGAAGAAGAATTGTTGCATGGTGGGGGGCTCAAATAACGGCGAAAACGTGCCGGCGATACGGTTCTAATCATTCCCGGCAAAGCCTCATCAGCGGGACCAACGGTAGCAAAAATGGATCGCCACTTCGGCGGGAAATTTCTTGTTGCGGTCCTTTTCTTTGTCGCGTCGGTGTATTTTTCCACTCGGTCATAGACGCGTAAGCGACGAAGTTCGTCATAGTTAGACGCGAAGCGACGAAGCCGCGACAACCGCGTTTAGGTAGGGCTGAAATGCAAAGAAAACGCTCATGTAATTAGATTTAGTTGCATGTTAAAGCATCCCAAGTGCTCAGAATTAATCCCGTGTACCCCTCCCACCCTACCCTTCCTTCGCAACGGGCGATCGTGGTTTTTTACCCGTAGTGCACCAGGATTTGATTTAATTTAGTTTTGCTGCATCCGTGAGTCTCAAAGGCCGATAGATAGCCAAAAGCAGCGAATGTGAATGTCCCAGGCAGAAGCGCCCACGAATGTACAGAAGATGAAATAAGGCCGCAATTTGATGTTTCCCCGGCGATAGCTAAGGGCGCATTGCCCAATTCACGCGTGAATTGCAGCCAAGGAAGGGGGCCATAGGCTTCCTGCGCCAGGCGTGGAATAATGTGGCACCGTTGTAGCTGGGTAATAGATATATAGCTTCAAGAATAAGGGCCCGAAAAGTATGGCGCCCCGTAGAGGTTTGCCTACGCGGATTTTCAGTATGCACAAGGTGTGAGATTTAGAATGTGGTTTTGCATTCCTGGTTCGCGCCTTTAGCTTCCGGCGCCACGGCGGCCAGAAAGCGAAGCTACGGTGCGTAATAAATAAAAGCTGTTGAAGGGATTTCCTTTGACATATCTACTTCAGTGTTTATAACAAACTCGAATGTTAATACAACAGCAGCGAGCAACGCATTGCGCTTGTAGTCCATCTCACGTTTTATATAGCGAAGCGGAAGGCCGGTGCTGTTGGCCTTGTACAATCGGGGCGTTGTCTGCTCTCGTAAACATATATACAGCGTGGTGTGAAACTGTTCTGCCGACATCAAACTTTACCACCGTATCGACCAAGTTAATGCAAGAAACGAGAAAAGATACCTTCGTGTCTATAGTCCACGCTGTTAGGCAAATTTCCGAGCCGTCTATGCTATTTAAGTCTATGGCGGAAGCAGGCGTATTTTTCTGTTTACCGTAGCAAAAATTTCGAAGCAATCAGCTTCGCGATTTTTTCCCTTGACATAGTAGCATAAAACAAGTGAGTAGGAACCCTCGCAGAATGCATGCCTCACTTATAGCGGCGGCGTTCGCCTTTTGTGTAGCAGCGCTCGCGAAACGAACGCGTCTTTAGCGTTCGTGCGTAGTTCGTGAAACACAACGGGTAGCAAAGAATGATACTACGTTTTTTTTCATCTCACTTTTTCGTTTTAAAGCGATAGCTTTAAGGGCCCCGTTGCGAAGTGAGCATGGCGTCGGCGGCGTTGAGCGTGAGTGAAACGTGTCTACCAATCATAGCGCGCTGAACGCCGCGTTTCTAACAATAATAGCGTGGCCCGCCGCGTTTCTCCCATCCGCGACTGAAGCGGCGCCGGGGAGTGGGGGAGGGACAAAGAAGAACCAGAAAGCTTGCCTTCGCGCATAGCGCTCGCCGCAAGCGTTCCCCTGTGAAGTTTACGGTTGCAAAAGCCGCAGTTGCCGGGAAGCGTGAAAAGCAGTCAGGGACCCTTTACTGCTATCGCGTACTACTCTAAAGGCGAAGCTTAAGTGTCGCCCAAGTTCTTTTCTTTATTTCTGTCTCTTGTAGGTTCCTACTGCGTGCACTGCCCTCATGCGTCGGATGAAAAAAGCGTAATAAGGAACGATATTGGTTAAGGTTAAGTCATCAGGATATATCCCGCTCATAAAGGTCGTAGAACGAAACGCTCGCCATATTTCGTTTTAGCGTGCAGTCCCGAACGGCATGCAGAGGCTTGCAGCTTCGGCGACTCTTTCGTCGTCATCAGCCAATGCAATCCAAATTAGAGTATGCTATCTGAAAACAGATACCACTTTATGCTTACGAGCTCTCGGTTTTCAACCACTTCCCAAAACAGCATCGATTTCAACCTTTCACATCTACATAATATGATCGAAAGCGATAGCGTTCATCAACACTTGTTTGCCACAAACCTTACTGCAAAACCAGAGGCGGCATGCACGAACATTTAATAACAAAAATAATAACGAATTTAAGAACGCGTTCTTAAATGTTTCCTAGACATTTCCTAGTCCTCACTCGAACGCGTTCTTATACTCGTTATTATTTTCGATATTAAATGTTCGCGCAAGCCGCCCTAGGTCACATGCTGTGCTTGAACCGTCAATCGCTTAGATCGGTGCCACGATGTTCGGTGCCACGCAGAGCATGCGCAGATGCCGTTGGCATCTCGCGCATGCTCGGTTTATTTCATTCGCGCCTCAAGGCTTTCGGGGACTCTATTCTAGAATTCTCTCATTTGCGCAGAGTTTTGCGCACCGCTCATGCTTTGAAAGCGTTGGCGCCAAAGAACTCGTAGTAGGAGACAGTTCAATTTCACTGCCTGAGCCTTCTCCCACCACCAAGAATCTGGCGTCTCTCGGTGGTGTAATCTTCCTTCGTGTAACTGTCATATACTTCGCTATCGCTAATACATGCTTCGCCTTTCCGGAGAAACTGCAGCATCTCTCTCTCTCTCTTTCTATTTCTCTGTGAGTCCGAGTATAAGCGCTGCTGCTCATGAATTGTGTTGATTCTGATTTCGAGTGAATCCGGCTTCGCCTCCTTTCGGTTATTGAGTGAATTATACAGGGTGTTCCAACTATCATGCACGAAGTCTTTAAAAAAGAGCCCTTGCGTTACTCGAAGAAAGCCTATTGCATATTGTTTCCTGTACAGTGGAGTAGCCGCCGGTAATTTTTCGTTACTGAGAGTTATTTAGGTAATTGTAATCCATTATCTTACTCGAGAAGTACTGTTCTAGTTATCAAAGTGTCAGTGAGGCGTTTGTAGGCATACCCAAATGACATCTAATTGTGGTGTTTTCACCAACGCACTAATGACGTACTAATTTTTTCGACTCGTAAAAAAACCCCACGAAATATCAGAAATACCACGTGACTGCACTACCACGCGCATCACAAAGCAGCGCCCTCAAATAAGCTGATTGAAAGCATCTGATTTGCCTGTCGCAAATCCGAAGAGACCACGCATCACCTTGACAATAATGGTACGAAAGGAACATCAACAGCAGGTTTCGCGGCTTGGCAGCTATTCCTTCCTCTCATTTCTACGTCACACTTATTATCCTTCTCTCAAGGCCGATTGATCATATTGAAAACAAAAGCCCCTTGATGACGCGGCCCAAGAGCCGCTCTGACCACGCACGAAACGCGAAAAGCAATGTAATATAGCATAGAAAGTTTCGAAATCCCTGCTCTACTCGCACCGCATCGAAAGAGTGCGCGCGCAGCTATATGGCTATATTTCGAGCCAGAAACTTGCTTCGGACGAAATCCAAATGAAAACGACGGGTTTATTTCTCATGAGAGTGTATAGTTGCTGCAAAAGCAAGCTACCCGCCGTGGTTGCTCAGTGGCTATGGTGTTAGGCTGCTGAGCACAAGGTCGCGGGATCGAATCCCGGCCACGGCGGCCGCATTTCGATGGGGGCGAAATGCGAAAACACCCGTGTACTTAGATTTGGGTGCACGTTAAAGAACCCCAGGTGGTCGTAATTTCCGGAGTCCTCCACTACGGCGTGCCTCGTAATCAGAAAGTGGTTTTGGCACGTAAAACCCCATAATTTAAAAAAGCAAGCTCTTGGCAAAAAATAAATGTGAATAAACAGACCTTGAAGCGACCCACATGTAAAGAAAAGGCAAAACCGATGTATCCAAGAAAGTAAATGTACCTTTTCTAAATTAGCCGAATTGGCAATCGGGAGATCTGCACAAAAAAGAACCATAAAATTTCAGGGTGCCCTGATTACCTGCGCATTCGTTAGCGCCGTTGAACACCAGCTGCTGCCTCGAGGACGTGCTCGAATAGGTCTCCTTCAATACAGCTACGCAGTACTGAGCGCGCTTTATGACATCTTCAGTGGTTTTCTTGATGACCGACGCTAGAATTCTATGGGAGACATCCGTTATCCTTACCTTGAGCTCATCTGACGTCGTCGTCTCTATCATGAAAACACGATCTTTCACATAACCTAAAAGAAAGAAATCGAGAGGGGAGAGGTCAGGTGACCTAGTAGGCCAATTCACAGGCCCGTGCCTTCCAATATTTTGCGCATGGAAAGTCGCATCCAGCCAGTTTCGTGCTCGGCTGCTGTTGTGTGCTGGCACTCCATCTTGTTGATACCACAGAAGTGCAAGAAGTGACAGCAGCACTTCGCTGAGAAACTCATGCACCCCACTTGCAAGTATTTCGTCCACGTAACGTTGTCCAGTTCAGTGCGTGATCGAAGAAGATGGGACCGATTATAGCACCGGCGTAAATTCCGCACTCCACATTGAACGAGAACTGGTACTGGTGCCCAGTGCGCTTCGCCCAGTGTGCATATGCATTGGAGTCACTCCAATAGTGTGCATTATGCAAATTTACCTGGGCGCTTCTGCAAAGATTAGCTCCATCTGTGCACCTGATGTTGCTCAAAAAGTCCGGTGACTCATCAGCTTTTGTGAGGGACCAATTCAAGAAATCTACATGATTTTGCAGGTAAATAAAATAGGCTGATTATTATTATTATTATTATTATTATTATTATTATTGAAGAGCATCTATTAAAGACCTTTTTGCGTGGTTTACTAAAGGTAACACAGTTTGCCCAAGCAAATATGAAAGCCCAGAAATGAAAGGTACGAGGAGCTGAACAATGTATTCTGGCCGTTATAATCATTAAAAATTGCGCATAAACCATCGACTGAGCAAGCATTTTTTGTTGTAGTGTCCGACCAACAAAAGAAACGGCGGAAACAGCCAAACAGTTATTGGTAAGTCGCAGTCAAATTTAGGGCTTGTAAAGTCTTAGGGCGACCGACTCTACAGTCACGCTAAAATTGCGCATAAACCATCGACTGAACAAGCATTTTCTGCTGTAGTGTCCGACCAACAACAGAAACGGCAGAAAGAGGCTAACAGTTATTGGTAAGCCGCAGTCAAATGTAGTGTTTGTAAAGTCTCAGGACGACCGACTGACCGACTGACTCTACACGGGCACGAAACGTTAATTTAAGGGATAGCCAGCCGTTTGTGCGCAGGCGCGAGTAAGAGCGGGCGCGAGAGAGAAAATCTGGGGCCTTTTGCTCCTTGAATGTATGACTCTGCCTAGGTACTACGGAGGAGGTTTCTTAGCGCGTGTTGTATGCGTTCGTCCCCTAGGCATGCCGGCACTGCGGAGTGGGGTCGAGTTGGTTTACGCTCCGACGCTGGCTGCCCGCGCGGTGAGGCAGTGGGCACGGACGCCCCACTTGGTGATCGCTGTGTCTGGAGGTACGTCGGACAGACGTTCTCGCGCCTGCGGCGCTGGTGCTGAGTCAGTGATGCCGGACTAAACCTTTCTTTCTCCTTAGGGCGCTCTACCTTGAAAGAAAAAAAAAAACTTCACCATATTTTTTCCGGGGGAGCAGTAGCGGCAGCAGTGTTGCCACGACACATTAAAAAATAGTAGTAGATTTTTTCGCGAAAAATCAGTAGAAATCAGTAGACTTTTAATTTCAATTTTTGCACTCAGTTTATGAGCCCACGAATTCAGCGCTTATATTAGTACTCTGTTGAAGTATTGTAGCTTCCAGGAAATAGTACAAAAATTGACCCCGAGATTCTTAGCGATACTTTTGAAAAACCCGGGGATCTAGAGAGCCATTGTCAAGCACGAATTTAAAAGCAGTGAAGCCCTCCGATGGCCTATTCAAAGGCGTCAGATGGTAGTTAGTACCTGAAAGCCTTAGAGTATAGTATCTTTCAGACAGGGGTAATTGGAGATCGCTGGGAGAGGCCTCCATAGAGGCCTCCGTGCTGCAGTGCACATAAAAATAGGTTGGTCATGATGATGATAATGGTGGTTTCATAGTTGTGGGGTTCGGCAGTGCACCCACTTCCACAAATTCACCGCCTCACCTTTTCCCATAGAGCATAGAAACTCTTTGCCTTTTCCACACTTTGCTCAAAGACAGAGGTAGCGCCACGTTTGAGAGTCTGGAAACGCAACAATATATGTTAACCTCGAAGCCAACCACGTTTTTCTTTCTCTCGCTAGGTGGCATCACATTATTATAACCTCTGTAACCTCTATAACCATCCATCCATCCATCCTCTGTACTGAAAAAGTTGCAGATTTCGCTTTCGTTTCAGTAGAAAAGCAAGAAAATCAGCAGATTCAAGCGCTTTATCACTGAATCAGCAGAAAATTTTAAAAATCAGTAGATCTACTGATAAATCAGCAGCCGTGGCATCACTGAGCGGCAGTAGTAGACTTCCGGCCTGCTCTCCTGGTGCAGTATCTTCGCTCTTGGCAGGCTTTTCGTATGCTGCTGTCCGCGACTTTTCAGGAGCGCTTCCCCTTTGAGTGAAATAAACGCACAGCGCCTTAGCAACCGCGGTTGAACGCCACTGCCTGATGTCACGCCGTGAAAATTATTGGCTTTGCATCTCGCCCACGTTAGGTTATGTTAGCTTAGGTTTAGGTTAGGTTTAGGTTACCTTAGCTTAGGTTACGTTAGCGTAAAAGGCGTTAGGGTGGTGCGGCGTATTCGCACAGCGGTTACGCCATGCGGGTTTTTCTCTCGGCGTCTCGGCCACGTTGGGTTAGCTTAACGTCAGGTTAGCTTAAGGTGCGGCGTATTCTCACAGCGGTTACGCCGTGAGGATTATTGTCTTTTCGTCAAGGCCTCGTTTGCTTAGGTTAACGTTAGGTTAGGTTAGCGTAAGAGGCATTAGCGTAGCGCGACGTATTCTCATAGCGGTTGCAATGTCGTCGAGCGTCACCGGCAGCCTTTCAGCCACTTGCATTCAAATGCGGTTGCCAAGGCGCTCTGATTTCTAGATTTTCAATATATGCGGTCCGGCGTCTACTACGGTCCCTACTGCTCCCACGGAAACATCTGTGATGTTAGTATTATTCAAGGTACATCGCCTTTAACGCAAGAGATTATGGTCCGGCACGACTGACTTAGCACAAGCGCCGCAGGTGCGAGACAGTCTGTCCGACAATGGGGCGTCAGTGCCTGCTGCTTCACCTATTTCACCGCGCCGGCAGCCTGTGTCCGAGCGTAAACAAACTCGACCCCACTGCACAATGCCGGCACGCCTAGGGAGAAACGCATACAACACGCGCTAAGAAACCTCCTCCGTAGTACCTAGGCAGTCATATATTCAAAGAGTAAAAGCCCCGAGATTTTCTCTCTCGTGCGCGCTCTTACTCGCGCCTGCGCACAAACGTCGGGCGATCCCTCAAATGAACGTCTCGTTACCGCGCCGGACACAGATTTGTACGCGCGGGCTGCCGTTCGAACACGCACGCATTTGCGCGGTCTTGTACTCGTGCCGCCATCTAGTCAGTTTCCGACTAACCACAGCTGACTGCTCTTAGAATTGACGTCTGTGACAAAGAAAATCGTCGCGCAGCCAAAACAACGACTTTCCTGACTTTAACGTAGAGTGCGTTCTAGTAAACTCTATTAAACACGCCCAGAAGTAGACCGAGGGCACAAATTCGAACGAGGGTGCCCACGACCGTTGGCCTCTGTGCTTGCGCGTGTCGGCCTTCTCCACTTCAGACTGACTCAAAGTGTCGGCGCCGGCGTCGGGACGTCCCTCTCCTAGGTGAGAGCGTTCGTTTCACAGAGGACCCAAACGCGAGCATCGCTGCATTAAACCAACGACAAAATGAGATGTTCGCACGTTAAAACACCGCCGTTCCCTCCTGCGCGCTCATAGAGCGAGTTTTTAATGTCGCTGCTGCTGTTTTCACAATAAAACGAAAGAAGATGACTGACGAGCATTTTGAAAAGCAAATTATTGTTAAGATAAGCAATGTGTGATGTACTGCAAGGAACAGAACAAAAGTGCCTGGTCAGCTCGTTCTATTAACTGTATCCGTGCAGTGTTAATAAACGTTCGGAGTAAAGTCATCATCATCATCAGCCTATTTTAATGTCTACTGCAGGACGAAGGCCTCTCCCTGCGATCTCCAATTATCCCTGCCCTGCGCCAACCGGTTCTACCAGCGCCCGCGAATTTCTTATTTCATCGCACCAGCTAGGCTTCTGCCGTCCTCTACTGCGCTTCCCTTGTCTTGGTACCCATTCTGTAACCCTAAAAGTCCAATGGTTATCTAATGTGCGCATCACATGACCTGCCCAGCGCCATTTATGTTTGTTAATGTCAATTAGAATATCGGGTATCCCCGTTCGCTCTCTGATCCACACCGCTCTCCTCCTGTCTCTCAAGGGTATGCCTAGCATTTGTGCGGTACTTAACTTCTTCTCGAGCTACTTTATCAGTCTCCAAGTCTCTGCCCCATATGTCAACACCGGTAAAATGCACCGATTGTACTTTCCTTTTCGATGACAAAAGTAAGCTTCCAGTCAGGACCTGAGAATGTCTGCGGTAGGCGCTCCAACCCATTTTTATTCTTCTGTGAATTTCCTTCTCATGATCAGGGTTCCCTGTTAGGAATTGACCTAGGTAAACGTACTCCTTCATAGCCTCTACAGGCTGACTCTTGTTCCCTTGCCCGGCTATTCACGATTATCTTTGTCTTCTGCATATTAATTCTGCCGGGATTCGATCTCGCGACCTCGTGCTCAGCAGCCGAACACCATAGCCACTGAGCAACCACGGCGGGTAGGGGAGGACGCTAATGGGCCAATAATTTTTCAATTCTTTAACGTCTTCCTGTTTGTGGATTAGTATAACGTTTGCATTTTTCCAGTTTTCTGGTTTTATCGTACGGGACAGCGCATAGCACCTGACTTACTTGCACAATACTGCGTGCCAATTCCATCAAATGAGAGAAACTCATTGGAGAGTTTTAACTTTCCCGCAAACGTATTGAAGCTGTTTACCGGTACAACGGAGACAAGCTTACATACATGATGACTAAATCTGTAGACACCTCCTTTGAAACCTGGCAGCGACAAAGAGTCACCTACACTGCTTGACGTAAGCAAGTTTTACTTTATCTATCGCAGTTTAGGTTTTTGCCAATTTCCCCTTCATCGTTTCTTTCTTCGTTAAAGCCTGTTGTCTCTATATTGTACAGTTATCTATGCCTGTAACGACGCTGCTTGTACCATTCTCTTCCCTTTTCTTTCCACCAATACTCTAAACAGGCACGTACCCAAGGGGGGGCCCGGGGGGAACCGCCCCCCCCCCCCCCTCAAATTAAGACGCACCCCCCCTCCCCGCCCACGCCACCACTTCTCACACACATTCCTATAGCGCAGCCAAATCAATGTTGAAACTTGACAGCTATTCGACGGTCAACATTTTGTTGCCTTTTTCACTCCTTTTGGATGGCGGTAGTTGTCGGCATCTTTTGGGGTGTGAAGGCCGGTTTCCTCATCGATTCGGTGCACACGCGATTAACTTAATATGCATTCAGTTGTCACCATCTTTTCTACGGTCACGCGCTTCGCTGTTGCTTCGTTAGTTCAACCTTCTTCGTTTAGACTGGTCCAGGGACCACGAAAGGGATTCGGTTCGCGGAAAGTTGGTCTGTATGTACGTGGAACGAGTTGCTTCCAGAGAAAACGCCAATTGCGTTCAATTTTTCCTTATGCTTCATTATTTCCTCGAGTAACGTCTCGCCGCGACGCTGACAGATTCTCGGAAACATATACCCGCGATATGGGTTAGATAAGGTGAAAAATAAAATAATGCGAAACAGCGTGCATTATGAAACCCTGCAATAACCGTTAAATTCATAAGCAACATGAATGTCATCCGTTACCTCGTCTGGTTTTTGCCTAATTGTAGAGCACTTTTCGTGCAAAATTGCCAACTGGAAACGAGAGTCGCAAGGCGTTGAGAAATTAAGCGATCTACTAAGGAATCCATTGTCGGCAACCGAGGCAACAGCCAAACAGGAAGAAAAAGCGAAAGTTAACAAATTTAACCGTTGTTTACGAAAATATTTATAGATCAACATCTTTTTATTTAAGGAGAAAGTAGAAAAAACGCCGCCGGAAGTGGAGACCAATTCCGCGTGTTTTGAATGACGCTTCTACAGTTATCAGTCGAGCCGCCTGACGTAGCCACTACTCTGCTGTGCTCAGGTAAGTGTCTTGCTAAGCTTCCGCAGTGGGCGTAGTACGTCTAGAATCGCAGCGTCTTGCGCCCTACGAGGTTGTACTGGACTGGCAACGACGAATCGTTACGTAACTTCCCAAATAACAATACGAGTCGTTTGCGGCACTGAACTTGGTAGAGCATAAACGAGGAATCCAAAAGAACTGTGACGGTTCCTCAAATATATATTTCTCTATAGTTCTTCCCGAGCTAATTCAAAAAACGCTACTATAGTCGGATACAAATTAAGTCCGCAGTGAAGCCCTGCCCACGCCCTCATAACCGCCAGCCACTGTTCCTCCGGGAGGCTTCAAATAATTCGCACTTCAAACTTTTTCTATTACCCAAATAAGGCGGTAACCACAAAAATAAAATTATTAGCACGTAATTTTATACATTTTGCCTCGCCTGTTACAGTGGAATGGCCAAACCATAATTCTTTATTGAACTGAAATAACATGCTTGCTTTGCTGCCACTATTTATTGTCAAGTCTCGCTTTAGTTGGCAGTGAAGTTTCATGAGTAAAACGGGTTCAGCAGTGAAATGAACGGCACCGCAGACTTTTGAAGAGTCAAATGCTCAGACTCCACACACTTTGTCCACGTCTGTTGCACACGTCTTTGCTTCCGCCGATGTAAAGACTCTTCAAGAACAGCAGACGCTCCGGAGGTATCAAGTACGACTACATTTTGAAAAGGCCACATGACGACGCTTTTGTTTGCTTCTGTGATTGGCTGGCGAAGTAACACAACCGCGCGCGGTTTGTGTGCCTTGATTGCCAAATGCTGTTTTTTTTTAAGTTGTATTCTACTAAAGTAATCTTTGTTTTACACTTTGGCTTCTTTACTTGTCCTTGGCAGTGTTCTTCCTGCGCTTCTTTTCTGCGCTAGACCATTTGACGTAGTTCCTCGTTTGCCAAGTAAAGGAAAGGTGTATAGCACAGGGCGTACCTGTAAAATACACCTTACTTCATTTCTCTTTTGTGGGTTTACGAGCTTTATGGCAAATGGTGGACGTTATTCAGATTTGTACTAGTAAAGTACCCCCCTCATTTGCATAGAAGTTACCTTGGGTTGCGCCCACCACCTCCCACGAAAAAAAATCTTGCGTACGTGCCTGACTCTAAACGTATCTTGCTTATTACGACTGTAGTATATTCCTTCCATCCTCTTCGAGTCCCAGCGCTTGTTGAAGGTGGACGTTCCTTACGGGTCCCTACGATCTACCGAGTCGTTTTCGGACTTTAGCTGGAGCGGACACATGCCTCATCTTGTTGCGAATATTTGCTCCAGTTGATTTTTGTCCTTACATACAGTAAAATGTTCCCACATACATATCGCGGCATCTGCCCCTGGTGCGGCGACACACGCCCTACACTCTTCCACATCTCGTGGTGGTGCGGGGGCAAACCTCAACACTTAAAGACGCCTAGCACGTCATTTGAGCGGTGGGAGGTACAGCTGACCGGCGATACCCTGGCGGGACAAGAAGCTCTCGTCCAGCAAGTACGTCGAGCAGCCATGGCCAGTGGAGTCCTGGAATGAGGACACCACCCACTCGACCTCATAGCAACCACCTCGATGGTTCGAATAAATGTTTTTTCTCTCTCTCTGTCCTTAGGCAACCAGCTCTAGCCTCAAATAGCGAAGCATTGCCCTTTGTGTTATAATACAGTTGTTCCTTTAATTTCTTTCTTCCCATTCTTGTAAATCTGCGTGGACTTTGTGGTTTCCATTCATTACATTCAATTCGCTGTCTCTATTTGTCTCACTTTCTTTCTGATAACTCTTGGTTGTCAATTTACACTTTCAATTACCCTGTACTTGGTTGACAGCTTTCTTGACCTCTTCCTCCATTCCATGTCTACGCTTTCTTGAGGTACAGATGTTTTTTTCACTTTAGCCGGCCATTTCTTTCCAATGAAGTTCCTCAGTCTTTCTTCAAAAGTAGTTTCTCTCTGTGTTTCTCTAACTTCGAAAGAGGTCCAGACCATGTCACCTTGCACTGCCTCATTTATGGTTTTACCGTGGGTCCCCATTGCTAATCGGCCCACTGATTTTGGGTTAACTTTCAACCTCGACAAGGTCTCTGATCTTAAAGGGACACAAAAGGCAAATACCAAGCCAACGTGGACTGTTGAAATATCAACCCAGAAACCTCGCAGCGCTTGTTTCGTGCCAAGAAATAACTTAGTTTAGGAGAAAATTGCATCTGAAGAGTCCGCATACCTTTAGCACAATTTCGACGTATTGGAACCGTTTCTTATCCATATAAGGCCATCCAGTAGTTAATAAAGGCACTGAACTTTCAGAATAAGCGTGAATTTTTACACTCCGGCGATGTCGTGATTTTTGACGGACCTTTTTGCGAACTAGTGTGCGTGTGTTGTAGCGAAAAGAGGCATGACTGTCACCTTCCGCGGCGCTCGAGAAGAAAGCATGCCGCTCACGATTACGCCGCACTAACATCAAAATTTTGTAATCAAATAACTCACAGCACGTCACGAATTAAATTATATCGCCGGCTTTGCCACCCCCGAGCAGGGGAGTGGTGACGTTGCATAGGCCATCATCGCCCTTTACTGCCGTCTGGGAGTAAAACGGCGCCAGACAGACGGCGCTACGGTTTTCTGCGAAAAAAATGCGAACGCGTGGCCATGGAGAAGCCGCGCCAAGACGGAGCGTTGGATTCGCAGCTGCCGGTGTTCTTGGTCAAGTGGCGCGGACCGTTCGGGAGTCCCGCGACATCACATGGACGTGGCATAGTCTGCTACTTGCAGTTTGTGCGAGTTTCGCGAGTCGGTAAAACCAGCCCAATCCTACGCGTCCACGAAACTACTGAAACGTGAAAGCGCGGGTTGCTCCAGAGTGGAGAAAACGAAACCTTTCAACCACCCGCGTCGTTGCCAAGGGTAACGTCAATGACTTCTCTTTTTCGAAAGATCAAATAGAACTGTAGAAGTAGCATTTTATTTCTTCTTATAATGCAATACACTGATCTTTCTATTGCGAGTCGTTGAGTACTGGCCACAGAATTATAATGAGGAGTGCCTTCGTCATCGAGCTAGTGCTTGAATGTCCTGGAGGAGTCTGTAATCGCGGCCTGCATCGAATACTAAAGCTCTGTTAGTAATATTGTTGACGCCTTGGACGTTCTCGAGCACAAATCTATCACTTTAGCTTGACTTAATATTTGCCTTTAGTGTCCCTTTAAGCACATACTTGCATTTGCGAACGTTAGTGCTCGTACCTTTACGCTTTTCTTTTCTTCAAATTACTCGCACTACCTCACGTTTCTTCACCCCAAAGTGCTCGACGTTTAATTATTGATGCATTCCGATTCCCCTTCATCCTCAGATTACTTTGGTGGATAATAATTGAATAGAACGGCACTTTTAGGAATCTTCAGGAGGCATCCAGGCACAGTTCATTAAAAATCAAGTTAATGCCAGAGAATCGCCAAAATGCAGCTTCACGTATGGCGCAGAGCAGATTCAGGTGGGAAAAAAAGTTCTGGTAGCTAGATGTACATTCACTTCTTGTCATTGTCTTACAAGCTCCAGAACACACTTTCGTAAGATCAACTCGTCGTTGTTGCGCAGGTGTAGGTTCAGATTTAACGTGAAGAGAGCTTCCTCGGTGGCAAGAACCTTCACTAAGTTGATACAGGTAATTGGCTTATTTAAAGATGGCCTTATCCTCTTGTACAAATTGAATATGATTGCAGTGAATTTATCACAAAAAAAATGGTCCTCTTCAGCTTCTAGAACTATGAGTACCTATAATTATTATTTGTAATGCGCTATGTAACAATGGGGCAATATGAATATATAAATGTTTCTCATAGCTATTTCCCTTCTTTCGTTCATATAAAATATTAAGAGAACACTACAGTGGAACATGCATATTTTAGTACGCTTCCGTACGCATGGTATGTTTTTTCTGAAGAACACACAATTTGTTCTGTAATGTTGGCATGACATGTGGGCTTTAATGATGCTCAACTCTGCCATCTTACGTGCCACAGAAAATCCAGAACTGCTAAGCCAAATCAACTTTTCATCCAGAAAGCAGCCAAATAATTGTTGGGATGCGGTATGGACTCCTACTTAACTTGAACATGGCTGAGTAAGTTCAATAACCGAAGCAGTCAATCAGTAACGTATTAAGTGTTAATTCACTGTGCTCATGTTACAGGTCATTATATAATGTCATTACTATATATTACTTTCAGTATATAGTATCCAGGGCTCTCCTTCGGATGAATTCTCATCGTGGCAGCAAAACGATTTTCTTTTTCTTCTTTATTGCATGGAAGCAAAGCCACAAAACTTACAGTAGCCCAAAACACATCATAGGTTACTGGTCAGGCAAATACAAACACAAGTAAAATAGAAGAAAGAAATCTATCGAGAGTGGCACTTGAAGGCTCGTATATCCCATGTATTTGAATTATTTATTTCTGGAAGATGCATTTGGTTGTTCGCGGTGACTCGGTATATTTTATCACTCATTGATGCCCCCCCGCAGAGGCTACATGTAACCCAAGAGTAGAAAAATAATGTCATACCTCGAGGTTTTGTTTTGGGTTTTATCGAGGTGCCTGATATTGACTCGATTAATTTAGAAAGCTTCTTTAGATGTTCGCTGTAGAGCATTCAATAGATATACTGTACCCACCAATAATAACGTCTCTGGTGAAATAATAGTCACTGGTGAAATGCAAAAATGCTCATGTGCTTAAATTTAAGTGCACGTTAAAACCCAGGTAGTAAACATCAATCCGAAATCCACGTGCGCGTGCCTCATAATCACAGTGCGGTTCTGGCACGTAAAACCCCAACATTTAATTTTAAGCTTATATTTAAAGGTCATCTCAGATTTCCCACTGCTGATATGGGGCCTATGTCGGTGCTTGGACGTAGTAGGCTACTTGTGATGGAGACAAAAATATGACTCTTTTGCACAACTTCTCGTAACTTATTACACTAATCACAAGGCAAACCCCCAGTGACAACACAGGAAGTAAATTAAGATAAACACGATGTACCAAGATTGTATGACTCAAATATATTCAACTAATGAGAAATTGGACCACCTCGAAAAAAAAAAAAATTATCAGAAGCCTTTGGCGAAACAGTCGCAAACGTAAGCTTTCATAAAACTATCCACTTTAAAGGGACACTAAAGTGAAAAATGATTTCTTCTGCATCAGTAAATTACCGTTCTACAACACCAAAAACGCCACTTTTAAAACGGTAAGACGTTTGGTAAGCCAGAAAAAGCGCAAGAACGAAATACGGGTGGCGACGCCTACTTGAGTTCCCGCACCTGGGGGCTGTGACGCCTTGGATTTTGATGGCATCTTCTAGGGCCTACTAATTACATATAGCGGTACAGATTGACTACATTGTGTTCTAAAGGAACCAAATATTAAACATGGCAAGTTTCGGGAACCTTTATTCAGCCAACGCGGCCCAAATGCGAAAACATACTTTGGAATCCCTGACGTCACGCTGACGTACCGGCGCTGGGGTTTCAGCGCGAAATTCAAATACTGATACTTGGACCTTCATTTTCTCATCTAATAATCAAACTGTATTTTTGAAATGACTGCCTGCAGGGTTCTCAAACAATGCTTCATTAGCCTAAACTGATTTATTGTTTTGCTGTAGTGTCCCTTTAACTAAATAAACCTAGTCTGATTAGATATGGGAAGTCTGAAAGTGCTAAATTATCTGCATATATTTTGAATTTCACAACATGCATCGCTATACTTAAGTAAACAGAGTTCCGAATACCACAAAATAGGCGAAGTTACAAATTATTTATTTAAGCACTCTTATTTCTCTACGACATAACTTATAAATATTCTTTAAAACCATTCTGTACATTCATTTTCTTAAATACTTGCCTGAAATTAATACATTATTATTCTCGTACCCCCCGCCGCCCAACCAACCATCGTGTAAACGCTGGCTTCCTGATCGTTCCCCCGGTGAGAGCAATTATTTGAGTAACAATCAAGCAACCAAAAACAAGATCCAAATCGCCTTGGCTGGGTGGTAAATTTTCCTTCTGAAAACACTGGCAATGCAATGAAGAATAATTTCCTGTAGGGCTGTGTGAATGCAGCCCAGCGTCGTTGCCGTAAAGACATATATAGCAAAGGTATGTTCGCATTTAAAAGAAGCTCCGGTCCCACTTTGTCCGCCACAGGTATCTACGCATACTTTTCCGCATGGTAAGCATGGCTATTGTGTACAAACACCTGTAGCAAAAAAAATTGTGTTCGTATACCAGATACGTAAAGCAAGGCAAATGATTATGCTACAACGAACCTCCCTATACGTAAGCACCAATCTCGTATTTGTGGCAAATGCGTCATAAAAGTTGCAACAATGTTGCTCATTGCACTAACATAGTGCAGTAGTATATATAGTTCAACTCGGAGCGCGTGGCTAGTACTAAGCGCACAATTGTTCAACCATCGAAAGCCATGCACAGCACCGCAGCTTCCCGCAGTACTTATTCGCTGAAAGCTCGGCTGTCACTTCCTTCCCCAAAGCTGACGGCTTCCCTTCGCACGAATAGTGCTGCATCCAACTGTGAAAGTGATGGCATGGTAGACACCATAAACACAGGATTTCGAGCCACGTTATAATGCCATGAATGCGCACGTTTCCTACACTTTTGACGAATGGTGCCGTGGAACAGTGAAGCCTCAACACTTGGCTTGTTGCCAGATCGTGACATACGCGATTAAAGTTTCCGTGCGTCTGTTGGAACTGAAGAACGGATGGACGGTGAAGGACACAAGGTAGCTTAACGCCCAAATAAAGCACTGATCCCATTGGGTCCCCATTCCCTGTCAAGGATGGAAGAACGCAATGTACATGAAACATTACTTGACTATGTCACAGGGGATAATATATAGCTATAGACCCAACGAAGCTCAAGATGACGCTGAATTTTACAATGTTAGCTCATTGTGGTTATTCAGAATTCCACGCGGTGTGAAAGGGTAGACAGTACAATTATGGTGGCGATGCTGACATGGTGAACATTTTTTTTCCCGGAAAATTCATTATAACCAGGTTCTACTGCACTCGTTACTTCGAACATTACAAATGGGATGTTTCGAATATGTGTTTAGAAAACGTTTACTTCAATAAGAGACGATACGAACACTGAGTTACAATCACGGCTCAATTCCACCAGGACGATAACATGTACAAAAAACGAATCATTGTACACACGGCACGTTTTCAATGTAGTGTTCGAGTCCTCACGCGCTAACATATAACCACAGAGACCCACGGAAAGGCGCAGTTACACAAACTAATTGTTACATGTATAAGATGATGTTCAATATATACAGTGTACATAATGGTTATGTAGAATGATGATGTGACAGAGACACTTTACATAATTTTGAAGTGATGCTATGAGATGTGTATATACAAAAATGATCATGTTTCGATTATGAACAGTGAAGCATTATTTGAACCGATCCTGGTGTATCCTCGTAGGTCGAACTTGGTAGTATGGTTCGATTCCGACCGACTAAGCAAGGCTAGCGACGGCAACCTTGTTCTGCGTAATGAAGCAATAGATCGAGATATAAAACCAGTAAATATATAGTCGGCTGATAGATATGTTCAAAGCAAAGATACATTTTAATGGAATAACGCATCATACTCAACCCCTGCTATGATTTCTTCTATTTGGGCTATGCCATTCTTAAGGAACCGGGTATGTGTCACACGATTCTCCGGTTTATATAGCACAGAATGTTAAAGGAGTACTGACACAAAAATGTTCGATCTTGTTTTTTCTTCTGCGAGAGAGAGAGAGAAAGTAAACGTAGGTTGCTCTTCCGCTGTGAAGTGGGTGGTCCTCTCAGTTCAGTAGCCCAGCGGCCTTAGCTGCTCTTCTCGCTCGGTTGACCAGGTTAAGCTAGTCCGTCGAGTCTGAGCTGGACAGCGCTGCCTCCCATTGCCGTGTGGTGGGGTGTTATGGGTATGAGCTGTGGTGTGCTTGCTCAAGCCCATACCATGTGGTAAAGCGTGGCGCATTAAACGCAGTGTAGGGTTTTACAGGAATACAGAGCAGGATTTTTGGCGTGGTATAGAGACTCAAGTGAGGATATATGTTTGTTTGGAGTTTTCGCCATATTACGGGTTCCTCTCGCGTCAGACCATTATGAGGTGGCGGTAGTGTTCTTCGTGGAAGGGGATAGTGTTGTAGGATGTGCATGTATGCCAATGGTATGGGCTCGGGGTAGAACTGCTCCGCGCGTCCCTCTCGCGGCTCCCGGTGTGCATGCGCTCGGGCGTAGACGTGTGCCTGCTGATTGCCGCGTAAGGGCTCATGCCCCGGAGTCCGCACGACTTGTATGGATGGCGGGAGCTGGTGCACCCCAATCAGAATGCGATGTGCGACCCTGGAAATCTTGACCCTGGAAAAATTTCTGCATGCCGTCTGAGAGTCCGTCAGAACTATGACGCACTCTGAGTGCGGTCTCGTCGTGATGGCTAAGGCTATCGATTGTTCCTCTGCCTCCGCAGCGCTCGCTCTGGAAACCGACGACGCATTTATTTCGGTCCCGTGATTGTCGACTACGCTGGTGACAAATGCGTTGCTGCTTGCAGTGCTAGCCGCGTCTACGTCCAAGACATTGGGATGGTTCTCATACTTCCTCGCGAGCGCCTGCACTCTGGCATGTCGCCGTCCGATGTGGAAGTTCGGGTGCATGTTTCTGGGCATCGGTGAGACGTGCATAGTTTCCTGTATTCGCGTTGGGATTTTTGTCAGTGCGCTGATCTTCCGTACGGAATATCCAAAACGTTTAAAGACGCAGTGTCTCGCTGTTGTGCGTCGTAGCCTTTCTTGCTGGTTTACGAGGTGGGCCTCTATAATTTCCCGTGCGTTGTTGTGCACCCCTGTCTCCTCGAGGCGAAAGGTAGCCGTTCCGGGTGGGAGTCCAAGCGCTTGCTTATACGCGTTACGTATCAGCCGGTCTAGTACCTCCACTTCCACATTGCTGAAATTTAAATATGGTGCCGAGTATACGCAATGTGGCTCACAACTAGAGCCTGCACTAGTTGGTCCTGTTCCTTGAGTCCCCTCTTCTTGCTGGTAATTCGTTGCATCATGCGCAAGATCTGCGTGGTCGTGTACTGTACCTTCTGTAAGGCGTATCCTCCGCCTCCGTTCTTTTGTAAGTGTAAGCCGAGGATACGAAGTCTGTCCACCTCGGGGATTACTCGAGGACCTATTCGCAGGTGGATGGTTCTTGCCTGGGTTGTTGATCATCCTCGTGAGCGCTTCTCGATTATGAGGAGCTTCGACTTCTCCGGCGCGCATTGCAGTCTGCATGTCTCCGCGTATCTTGCTACGACCTCCACTGCCTCCTGTAATGCATCTTGTTGTTCTCCTATGGACCCTCCGACCGCTCATATCGTGATGTCGTTTGCATACAAGGCACGTCTGATCCTCGTTATTTTCTCGAGTTGGGCTGGGAGTTTCATCATGGCCACGTTGAAAAGTGTCGGTGACAGTGCTTGTGGAGTTCCTCTATGAGGTGTGTCTAATCGCTGTGACGTCACATTTCCCAGTCCCATTGTGGATGTGCGATCTGTGAGGAGAGCTCTCATGTAGTTCGTCGGCCTCAATTCGTGTCACTGAGATTTGCTAGTATGGCTTCGTGGCTCACGTTGTCAAAGGTCCCCTTTAGATAAATAGCTAATGACCCAGTAATCCGGACACGAGACATCACTGGCTTCAGAGCGCCACAGGTAATTATTTGGAGTCTTGTTTGTCGCGACCAGTGCAAGTTTCGGTTTCAGAGAGCAATGAGATGGGCCAAAGAAGGAATGTTAACACAGCTGGGCACGTGATTGCACAAAACTGTTACGTGTGCACGCCAGCGCACTCGCCGGCGCGCGAGCTTCGTGGTGCTAGTTCGTCTGCTACGCCTGCACGTGCTCGTTTTGATTGTCCAGCGGGGACTATTTCCTGCAGGCGGGATTCGCTGCCGTATTAGACGTGGCCAACTACTTTTGATTGGATCCACTGCAAAGCAGCGACTCGGAAAGTACGGCTAGCGACAGCTATCAATATGCGTACCCACCGCTACAAGAAGTACGAACCATTCGTCGAGGGCGTTTTGGGAATCAAGCATATTCCGGAGCAGGACACAAGGTGGGGTAAAAGTCGGCACAGCAGCAGGCTTGGGGGTGCGTAGTCTTAGTGGAAGATCATCGCACTGCTCTAAGCTCGGGTGGTTTTGTTTATACCAGGCACGCTTCAAATGAAGCGAGCAAAACTAACTGTTCTTCGACGGGGTCCATTCTAAGCGTCCAGTGACGCGCACAAACTCGGGCCACTTCTGCCGCTTATCGACGCCGACGTTATAGCGAACGAGTAAGCCAGGCAATCGTTGGGAAACGGTGCAGGCCTATAGCTCGCTGGCCGTCGGATCCGTGGCCGACGGCCCTTGCGATCCGTCCGCAGCTCCTAATAAAGCACCTATATTCGTCAACACAATCAACATCTGCGCATCTATGTCGCTCATAAATGGCAATACAATTAGTTTTTCCGACGCCGTTGGCAGCGGTGAGAAAACACGTCAGCCAAGCGAGCCGCTTCGCAGACACGATTTCTGCGACGATTGATTCGCTGACCGCTTGCTAGTAAAAATCAGGCCAGCGATTTACTATATCGCGCAACGTTTTACAACATGCACACTTTCGCGGTCACTTTACTCTATGAGTTATTTCGTGTCTGAAACAAATTTTAGCCGATTGTTGTGCCGTCGTCAGCGGTGAAAGAGGTCAGCGTCACGACCGGGGAGAAAAAAGAAAACAAACAAAGACACCAGGACGATCGGAGCGGCGAGAAATTTGCTCGTCGGGCCCGCCCCGACGGCAGCGCAAACTCGTGACGTATCCTTTTCTCGGTTGTTTACAATCTTTCCTTGATGTCGATGTCGCGAGGTGCTGCGTTTCGCGGTTGGCAGTGGACACGTACTTTAAGATTGATTTTAAATATGTTCTGAGCTATATTCGCCGTTGATATCTTGCAGGCAATGTGTGTGTGCCAACATAAATCGATCTCACACGTTAACTCGACTTCCAAATTTTGTGTCGGCACTCATTTAAAGGACGAAGTAGCGCCTGCGAGCGCATCTCTGTTCTGTGTCACAAAAAAGAACAAAAAACAAAAAAACGCGGCAAAGTAATAAAATGACGGCTCACAGGTATCTCTAAAGCACACAGACCTTTTAATAGAATAGCGCATGCATTCAACTGATTATTTGATTTTGTCAAATGTCCTACAGTTGGGCTAGCCCGTTCTTGAGCCGCTGGATATATGCCGCAAGGCGTGTGCACATTCTTAGCTAATCCTACAGAATGGGTGTATGCCACTGTGACCCAAGGAATACCGAACGCGTAAATGTGTTTATATGCGTCCTACTTCTCCGTGCTTACGCCTCTCACCGTTCTCCCCTCAACAAGCATCATATTTCGCCCTAGCCCTCGTGTCATCACTGCGTATACGTCTCGCACTGCATCCGTATGATTTTGTCGCGTGAACAGGATTTGTGAGCATTGTACTGCATTGGCATGAATATCACACGAGATCACTGTGTCGTGGCCTGTGGGGCCAAACATCATAGCATTTGCTCATCGGAGAACAGCAAATCACACATCATGATCATCTCTGTCGCAGTCAAGTTGTCGTGGTCATCGACGTCGTCACCGCGCTACTGTCGTCAACCACTCAATTACTCACCTTACACAAACATGCTCGTCCTTCCAGTAACGCTCTGAAGAACACCAAACGATGCTGAATAGCCAGCTACCAGCATTCGCATAACATCGATTTTTACAGTTCGTGGGATCCGCATAATCTTTTTTTTTTTTCAAAGGTGGGGGTGGGGGGCGAGGAGGGGTTACTGCGATTTTTGTAACGTGCTTTCCCAAGAAAGATGTCATGAGCGTGGCGTTGTGTACGGGCCGCTCCAAACGCTGCTTTTTACAAATTATGTACACGCCTGGGGGTATACATCATTTGGCGTAGTTGGTCTAAAATAATTTTTTAAAAAGAGAAAAAAAAAGAGACTGTATACATATGCGTGGCCGAAGCAGTCATAGCAGTGTCTACAAGCACAAAATAAACACTACATAATAGAGTAACTTGAGACCGCTCTTGTTCTATGCAGGCGTTCTTCATCTCCTAGACCAAATGCAGTGTCATATCGCGCTTTATGCGACCTGAGTGACTGCGCACGAGGAGAACGTTTACATCTTTACAACGTATCCTGGCAGGACGGCATGGTTCCCGAAGAGTTGAAGACAAATCGCTTGGTCCCTGTGCTGAAGCACGGCAAGTCCTCTCTCGAACTTACCTCATGCCACCCAATAGCGCTGGCCGGTTGTGTGCGAAAGCTAATGGGAAAGATCACCCTTGCCCGCTTGTAGTGATACCTAGAACTTCGCAACATGTACACAAATTGCGTGGCTGGTTTACAACAACACCGCCCATCATTAGACAATGCTGATGATCTCGCTACGTGTGTCCTGCACCAAAGGTCACCTAAACGATTATCTGCAGCTCTGTTCTTGAATCTCAGGGAGCCTATGATAATATATCACGAGGCTATTCCCGACGCTCTTGAGAGCATCGAGAGTATCGAGCATTTGGCTTTGGGGGTCAAATATTTCAATGGATTTCTGATCGCCTATTTAAGAGATAGTTCTTTGTGTGTACTGACGATGGCAAAAGCGCGCGACACTAAAACGTTGAGGGAGTCCTTCAAGGCGGTGTACTAAACACCACCCTATGCAACCTTACACTCATTGGTCTTGTTGAACATCTGCCAGCAGCGATGAAGATATCAGTATAAGCAGACGACATAAGTTCCTGGACATCGGGCTTGAAGGCTTCAGAAAGCTGCCACTGTGACAGCGGTGTACTTCCGCAACAAGGGTTTCGAAATCTCATCAGACATATGTGCACTGGTGGCATTCACTCACAAACCAATGACACATATATACATCGTCTCTATAAACGGTCAAAGCGTTTCTTATGTGAAGACTCACTGATTTCTTGGCACACTTATGGATAGAAACATCTCATGGATTCCGCGGGTGACCTGCTTGGAACGGCGCATGACAGAAATTGCTCAGCTTTACAAGTTCCAAGGCTGAAAAACTTGGGGAATGTCAGTGCATAAAACGTTGGAATTGTGCAGGGCACCCTTTCTTGGCATATTGAGATACGGTTTGCCCGTACTGACTAAAGCTTGGGGTACAATTTTCGTGTTCTACAGTTTATTCAAGCTCGGGCTCTCAGAGTTCGTTTTGGGTTGACAAAATAGGCGTCAACAGCGGTGACTGTTACAATCGCCCGGGACCAACCAATTCAAACGCACATTGGGGTGGTGGTTCTGAGTGTGTACATTAGGCCCTTTGGCACAGCGCGTTCTGACCATCTTGCAACACTACCTTCAGAAAGACCGGAGACATCGTTTTGTGATACAATTTCAGATTATTACACCAGCCTTCCATCAGGCTTCACAACCGCAACTAACCCATCACTTCCTCCATGCTGCTTGGTTCGACATGCAGTGCTCCTCACCGTACCAGGAATCAGAAAAAAAAAAAAAACGTCTGAGCTGTCATCTCCTGTCTCTTAAACAACTATATCTGCTCCTTTTGCACGAGAGGTACGCCGGCCACGCCGGCCACGTACATATTTACACTGATGGATCAGCAATTCTGCAATGTTTGCCTAGAGCCATGGCTTTCCCCGGGAGAGCCACCACCATCAGTTTGAAGACGTGCAACCCAACGACGTCGACGAATGCGGAAGTTGCAACACTTCACGCTGCATTTCGTCTCGTCAGCCACGGACAATGTCGAAGGTGGTCCATATTCAGTGACTCGAAGGAAGCACTGCAGTCTTTACTATCAGCCTTGCGGCGCGTACCACACGAACAACTGGTATTTGAGATTAGAGAACTAATCCATACCATGGCCAAGAAAGGTCATCACGTGACATCTCGGTGGTTTCCAAGTCACTGGAGCGTCATATGTAACTAACGCGCCGATAACGCTACTAGTCGGCTCTTCAAGACATCAAAAAGACAGATGCCACTAGAAACTTCCAGTGCTCACACAAGGTATCACATTCTCCATGTGGAACATCCCTTCCTTTCAAGGCAGCTGGCTGCACCATCTGTAATCTTCATAACTGGACGCCTTCGTATCCCAGGCGAACTCTGCCAACGCGAGGCTGCCCTTCTTGGTTAGCTATGGTAAAGAGTGGCTTTTACAAAATATTTCGCTTTTCAAATCGGATGGTCCCACAACGCCTCGTGTGATGACTATGGTATACCGAGGAGACTTCAACACTTTCTGTGTGACTGTCTTTGCTACAATTTACCTAGACAATTGCTCGCAAGCGCGATAGCGCGCTTTGACCGAAGACCGGTAAGAGAGGAAATCATTTTAGAATGATGAACTCACAAGCTATCGCAGCTTAGAGAGGGCACTGTCGCAGTTTCTAAGGTCAGAAGACCTGTGCTAGCGGCTGTAGCCTGAATTGATGTCCATAGTGCTAGAAGTGCTAATGTGCTGTGGTAGTCTGCGGTGATAGTTACCGCCTGGTATTGTGTGTCTGCGCTCCCTCTCTCCCTTTCTCCTCTTCTCTACTTTATTATCTCGTCACCTGCTCCTCCTCCGTTCGCCAGTGTAAGGCAGCAAACCGGATGTTCCCATCTGGTGAGCCTAACTGATTTCCCCTTTTCTCTCTCGCTCTCTCTCTCTCTACACATGATCATTAATTATGAATACATGTAACGCATTACGGATGCCTTACTAATGCATACAGAAAATATGAGTTCGGATTTCAGCGGATACCAGTGCTGGAAGTAAATGAAATATGATTTTGAAGAACCAATTGGTCTTGCATTCCTATCAAACATGCGAGTTTTCTGTAAACTATGTCACCCCAGAAGTAGCAACATGTGAGAAGGCACATGGTTGCTTTAACATGACGTGGTATATTGTACATGCTATTAAAATTGATCGAACTTGCTTTTTTTAATTATATGGCGTCCCTGCGGCTAATAAAACACTGTTCGTGTACACACGACAATGACAGTTAATCGAAGACCCAAAGATAAATTTACTACTTAAGCAAGCTTCAGTAGGTATCGTTTCCGCATGCACTATATAGAACAATGTTTTAGTAGGTAGCGTTTCACTATCCACTTTATAGAGCAATGTCTCGAAGTGCGGAGAAATATGCATTTTACGAACTCGTGCAAGCACATCATGTCCAGATAAGCTAAGGCAGGTGTAGCGAGCGGTACAACAGAGGCCAAAAAAGTATATCTATTATATCATTATACATCATTTTTACGCGAGATAAAGCTAATGTTTATTTGAGACCCTAATTGCCCAAAATGCACTAAAAAGTACACTTCATGAGCGAATCCCCGCAGATAGGGGCGCGCAGCTTAACTTGACGAAAGCACTAAATTTGGCAAAACGTCCACGATAGTCGCCTGCGAGAACTCCTGGATCAGTAAATTATAGCAGTCATGAAAAAAAGACGAAAAAAGAAGCAGAGGAAGAGGACACTACATGTCTAACATAAAGGTGCACCAGTCCCAGGCCGCCTGGACTAACCGGTCTGAAAGAATGTTGCGTCTTATTGACTCATAACTTCATGACTAAGTAAAGGTTGCAAATATTCGGTGAAACTGCTTAATGTAAATGCTAGAATAACCAAGTATTTTAGTACGTAGAAGTGTTTTGCTACCAAAGATAAACTGCACCCTTTAGGTTTGGCACAGACTGAAACATAATGAGGAAAGAAAATTTGGGAATTACACTTTAGTGTTAGTATACGTTCTCTCCAATAATGCGCACTTGGCTTATTCGCCTCCAACAGAACGCCAAGACCACACAGTGCCAGCGAACTGTGTTGGTGTAAACAGCCACAGACCAAATAACACCCCAGAACCGATCCTTTAATATCCGGTTGGATCGCGCATCCAAGGACAGTTCCGATTTCCTGCATCATCGACACCACAGTTTCATCACTAGGCTTGTCCATACAAAAGGAAGCAAGTTAGCCCGCATATGCGATGGCTTTTACCTAATTTGATGTAGTGAAACCTGAAACGTTACTGAAAAGTTACAAGAGCGAATCACGCTTCAGCATAGTCGTTCTAAATTAAGGGCAAAAAGAAGTGGCGAGATAGGTCAACCTTGCTTCACAGAGGAGCGACTGGACACAGGTCATGAAAGGTGAAGCGAGTCGAACAATGATTGAAGCACACTTGAATGCATTTAAATATAGTGTAGCCAATTGCAGCGAGCTGGAGAACAGAAAACCGAAAATAATGACAGAGCCGATCGACCACTTAAGCTAAGCTAGGCCACCTGGAGGCACCACTTGAGAGCTGGAACAATGCTCGAGTACTGCGCGGGCAATGTGTACGCTTATTTGTACTGATGGACCTTTTAGACCACGTGTTTTGAAAAGAAATAAGAGTTGACATCGCAAGTCGCAATCAGTTTGACAATAATTTCGCAAAAAAACAATTTGTGATCAACGTTAGACAGTATAACCTGCAGCTTTCTCTGTCCGTGTGTTTTGGAATAAACACTGTGTAGCTGCTTGTGAATGGTTGAGGAAGGGTCTCAATATCACAATTAACTCTTAAAATGTCGAATAGTACAGAGAAAAGTAAAGATTTAAAGGCTTTATAGAACACGCGACTGAAATGTCCTCGGGACCTCGTGTTTTCGACTTAGGCAACTGGTTGAAGACGTGCTCTATCTCTTGTTGAGGGAATGGACCAGTCATTGCATAGCTCGAAACTGAGCTCACTCAAACTTGCTCACAAAATAAATATTTGCTTAGAAATCGCTCCGGCTCAGACTCGCCGAGATTCTACTTAGCCGGGCTCACTCGGACTCAAACTTACGGGTCAGACTGATTCTGGGTGAGTCGACTCATAAGTGAGTTTGCCGACATATTCTAATAGCAGCATAATCTTCTTCAGTTAAATGAGTCACAAGAGGAAACAAAGCGCACCACAAGATAATCATTTTGGGTATCAGAAAGGGGGCTAAATAATATCGTGTAGTAGGCGTCAAGTACGGGGATTTGCCTTGTGTTAGATACTTATGAGCATTTAAAAAAAATATCTGGCATTATTACGTTTGTTGCATTGAGGTATTCATCGAATAAAGCTTGGTGTGTTAGTTCCTCCGAATACAAAGCACGATTATCAGACGAACGAAACACGGGTACCTTTGTAGCGCATTGCGTCATACTTCTAGAGTTGATACGTTGCATTGGCAATTCTGTCTACACTAGTAGTTTCGCTAGGCACCTGACATTCTAAATCATAAAGATCATGAAGATTTTGGCAACACTTTCCTTCAAAGTTTATATACCACGACCTCCCGGATTTAATTTCTACTGTTATTGGCCGTGCTTCTCGTTTGAGAAACTCCCAAGAGGCAAATAAAGGCATATATGAACAACAATGACGTTCTGAGTTAGTCGGGAAATGCAGCGCAAGGAAGACAGGGACAAAGAGACAAAGAAAACACGGGACACCACGCGAGCGCCCGTGTTTCATTTGTCTCTCTCTCTTCCTTGCGCTGCATTCCCAAACTGACTTTGAACCAACTCCCCGAAATCAAAGTCCTGCTTGAAGGTTGTCATGCGTGCACGAGTAGTAAGCTCCCTATAAGTGACGAGTTAAGTTTCCATAGTGCCAAGTTCGATCTGAAATTCAAACGAGTGCAATTGACATTATGCTCTATAGCAATGCAGGGATCTGAGAAAGAAAGAAAGAAAGAAAGAAAGAAAGAAAGAAAGAAAGAAAGAAAGAAAGAAGAAAAGAAAGAAAGAAGTTGTTTTACACGACAGTTCACGGGAGAGAAGGACCGATTAAGCATAAATGCAATGAAGTCGTGCGCACTTGCTACCATAGGTCTCGTTACTAGACATCTATATCTATCAGACTCACATTGTCAACCATAGGAGAGAGCACTCCTGCCCCCCTACTTTTGCTGCTAGGCCACTCTTATCGCACATAGTCATTCGGATCGCACACACAGTTGGAATTGCCGATCAGCGTAACGTTATACGGTCACATTCCCTAGTAAGCTCGCCATGCTCTCAAAGAAATTATTGGCCCGCGGTGCATCATTAAAAATATGTATTGATAAGGCGCCATGACACACCATGCAACATAAAATCACACTGTTTAATCCGCTCCTTGGTTTCAACGTTATAAGCTACAGCGGAATGAGGTCCATTCGCCCTGTGCCCCAAAGAACGGCCCGCCAAAAGGCCAACGGAGTCTGACACAAATACACTATGCTGACATAGAAATAGCCTCAAAGCCACCCCAGTCTCCTCATCACTTTCCATCGTCGTTTTCTGAACCGCTACGAAATGCATGCTGAACAGAGCCGATGGAGTTGTGCCTGTTTCTTTCGGGACCAGATCCCGCTTGCGTTAAGCGTTGCAAAAATAAGTTGCTGGGACTGCGCCATGGCGACTACGCATCGTTTTGCCTCCGGGCTACGCAGGGCAATCTGGTGAGCAAGGAGTGGGTGAATCATCCCCCACACCAACGCCGCACCTAATTTCAAACGTCTCCACTTCCCTGTGTGGTTGTGTATTACCCGTCAATGTTACCGTCTAGGGCGGCTTGTTGAGTCGCCTACCTCATTCATCTCCGAGTTTCACGATGCACGTCGCTTAGTTTGCGGTAAGTCCGCGTAGACACGTCCGTCTGAAGCGAGCATCATTCGAATTTAGGAGGCTCTTCGTCGGAAGTTTCCGCAGGAGCATTCTGGCTGAAGTTCTCCTGATGACTCGCCATTGGCACAGGTGTAGGAGACGCCCGCATCTCGCTGAGGAACCGTATGCCGCTGCACGGCCGGCCCTTTCGTCAGACGGATATCTCGGACTCGACATCCGATACCTTGTCTGCTACGTTAGACACACAGATCACAACCCCTGGCAGGTCAGCCGTTGCATCGAGGACCTCTGCGGCAGTCGTATTACGTTCGTGAAAAGCATGATCAGGTAGTGTCATGCGATGCCACAATTTATCGGCGCACGTCGTCGCACGTTCTTCCGCTGAGTGACCAAAGCGGCGACAAACCCTCGCAGCGTGGCTTACAGCAGCGAGGACGAAATGTGTCCGACTCTGTTGCACTGTATTATAGACAAAACGGTGTCCTGCCAGGCATGAATGCTAGGCTCTGTAAGCCACAAACGTTTCAGAAGGTGCGTGGTGTCGCTGACACAGACTCCGTCAGCAAGTGGCAGCACAGCGTCGCGACTAAGAGTGCGCATTTGTGCCGTAACTGAAACCCGGCCACCACATATCTGCAGATATTGAGTTCATCCTCGCGAACACCTGAAACGCTTCCCGTATGTAGATATACATTCCATGCATTCGGGTTGCCATATCAGCTTCATCTTAACTTCCGCAGGCACTGGGTCTATCACAACACCGCGTCGGCCTCGTGTCCAACATTATTCCTTTCAGTCACGGCGTCCACATTTGTGGACGCGATCTATTTTCGCCATTTCAGTGCTATTACCATCAGCTTCAGGACTGACCACCCGACAACGTCGACATCTGCTGAACTAGCTGCTCTTCGCGCTGCACTCCGTTTCGTCAGTCGGGAGCCACCTCGACAATGGTCCATCTTCAGCGACTCAAAGGCAGCCCTACAATCTATACTATCAGCTCTGCGTCGCGGGCCATTCGAACAGCTCGTATTCGATATTAGATGCCTACTCCATACATCACAGGAGAAAGGACACCACGTGACGTTTCAGTGGCTGCCAAGTCACTGCGGCGTCACTGGAAACGAAGACGCCGATAATGCCGCTCGGGCAGCTCTTGAAGACGCACAAGAAGAGGCCATACCGCTTTCACGATCCGACGCAGCTAGCAGACTTCGAGTGCTTGCACAGGAGATGACGCTCTCTTCATGGTGCACACCAAACAGCCAGACCAACCAGAGCAACCGTCAATACCACCTGCCCTCTTTGATGCATCTCTATATGCCAACTGGACTCCGCCGAAGCGAGGCGACTCTGCTTTATCGCTTATGGTTAGGGGTGGCTTTCACGAAATCTTACTCATTCCGCATTGGAATGGCCGACAACGCTCTCTGCAATGCCTGTCTTTGCGAGGAGACGCTGCAACACATTCTGTGCGACTGTCCTGAATATAATGTTCAGCGACAGTCCCTGGCATCCGTTCTCGCGCACCTTGACACTAGACCATTGTCCCTCGACACGATTTTCACATGCCGCCGACAGAAGACATCGCAGGTGAAGGCGACGAAGGGACTACTTCAGTTTTTGAAAGAGACGGGATTGGACAAGCGGCTCTGACAGTGTTATCACGTACAATGCCAGATTGATGGACTCTACCGGACGATGTTTGTGTGTTGTGCTATGTGCTCTCTCTCTCTCTCCCCCTTCCCCATCTGTCATCGCCCCCATCCCTCTCCCATGTGTAGGGTAGCAAGCCGGTTACGCTAAACTGGTTAACCTCCCTGCCTTTCCTTCTCTACTTTTTCCTTCCTTCCTTCCTTCTAACCTAAATTACTTCTATTTTACTTCCGAGTGATATGTATCGTTACAGAGAACCGCTTTGGTGAAGGCACTACCGTGTTTTACGTGACGTTCGAACGTGGGACATGTCGGCAGCAACCTCGAAATATGTTTTTTTTTTTTTTCTTTCTTGAGATGCTTGCCGCTAATAATAACGTGAGCATTTAATTCGAGCGGGTGATTCAATCTTTTCTCTGAAGAAACGTAGCATCACTGACTTTACAATATTCAAACATTTAGGTACCCTGTAACTCTGATGACTCAGCATAAAATGCACAAACAGTCATTCTACCGCTTTAATTTGCTTTCAGTGGAATCTCAATCACCCTGGAATAAAATTATGTATGGTTCACATCGCTATCGACAGTCGATCATAATGCATGATGAAGGGGTCTGCAGGTATTGCAGGCAACCACCCACACTGGTGGCTTTTGAAATTGTCCAATCGAGCTTATCTCTTTGAGTTTTATTACATTCATTGGGGCATCTCTAAGACCAGCTAGGTGTGCATAAAAAAAATAAGGAAAAACGAAATAAAAGAACAGAGTTCGCGACGAGCTTTTCGGTTGAAAAACGGGGCAGGACGACACGGTAATAATTACAGCCTGAGCAGTCCTCAGCGTGAAGGCGACTTATCGTTTGTGGTGGCGAGAATCAAAAACGCGACCGTTTACTACAGCGTCTTCGCATTTCTCCCTTACTTCTTTCCTGTCAACGCCAACTGGCGCTTACCGACGATTTTTCACATGCGCCACTTCACGAAGCAAAACGTTCATTAAAAAGCGAGAGCACACGTTCACGCACGCCAATTTTCATACGTGGTCGACCTGTTATCTGCAGTCTTGTCCTTGCAGCTAGCGCCTCGAGACGTCCTGTGGCATTGCACCGTGTTGGCGATCGTCCATTTATTCATGCATTACATTCGGGATAGGCCCAGTTCACGATGATATAGGTTTTGGCATTTCTTCGCCGGAATACAATAAGTCAGTCGTGATGCCATTGCCGTCGCCATGCTGCTGGTCGTCGCACACACGCTTGCGTGTGTGCGACGCAAACGTGTGTGTGCGTGTGTGTGTGTGCGTGCACGCACGCACGCACGCACACACACACACACACACACACACACACGCGCGCGCGCGCGCGCGCGCACGCACAAATATGTTGGTCCGTCACGCGTAACTCTTTGCAGAACCCCAGACGATGCTGGGTGGTCAGATACCTGCAAAATACTTCGCATAACAATTATTCCGGATCTTCCCGAGATCTGCCTCTCCTTTTTTCATTGATGTTATTTGACACTATAAATGCTTTCTCTCCTGCGGCGGAACAAGACGAAATGACACAAATCCTACAACATTCTAGCACATTACAAGAACAGGGGTGAATATCCGCCACCACGCATCAGGCTTAACAGAGAAGAAGCCTTCATGCTACGCCTACTTCAAGTGGGCAATTACCTCCACGGCACTCTACTACACGCAATGTAGCCCTTAACATTTACAAGAGGCTGCCGATTCTGCAATTCACCAAACACCCTTCGCTACATGATCTGGGAATGCAAAAAGAATCCGAGAAACAACGCCTATTGAAGCAGAAAGAGAAGACCAGAGGGAGGCGTAGCTGACAAACCCAAAACCTTCGGACCAACTACGCCTGTTGAACAGGGACCAGGCTATCAGCACAGGGCCACGGCTAGCTGGAACAGGGTGGCCGCCCACTTTCGGGCATCAGCAGCTTGGTCTCCGAAATGAAGTTTATTCGCGCCTGCGGCAGCGTGACGGGATATAGGTACAATAACATATTAGAAACATCGGCGCTGGTGCTACTCAGACGGCTTGCCAAATTTGCAGATAAGAATAAAAAACACGTGACAAAAACCAGCCCAGCACGGTCTTTTCACCGGTAATTTCAGAATTGTAATGATTGCGTCTAAGAGTAGACAAAATTCTAATAAACATAGTATATCGAAAATATGTTCCTTACGAAAAGTGACTTGTTGCAATGCACCATTGTTTATAACCAACGTCGCGTATCCTACCGCGACCTCTGGACTTGCGGAATGACGCAGTCACGACAAAGGCGGCCGCCCGAGAAAAAGCTGACTCGGAAATCTGCAGATAGACGCTTATCAAGTTGTATCTTAGCACGCACTGGCATGCGCACTACGCGAGTCGACTGTAGATAGAAGCACGCCTTATCGTACAAGTAGGCGAGCTTGAAAAGGCTACTACGATAACCAACGGTCTGCCTTCTGAGAGTCAGTCTGCCTCCTCGAGCTTATAGGGCTCCCATATAGTGTTATTTACAGAGCTGGAGAGATACATTCCTCTTGTGCGGGAATGTTATAGCAACGACGACAACGCTATACTTGTCGTCGCAACTTTCTGGGACACATTTCGGCAACAGTGCATGTAATGCGGTCGTTGCATTTGCAAAATGTGGTTAGCGCAATCGGAAGGAACTCGACCTCCCTGCTGTCGGCACACATTCTGGTGCAGTCTTGATTTGCCTTTTTTTTTTTTACCACACGAGCCAAACGAAGCAACCACTTGACCTACGAAGCCCCACATGCACGTGTTTCCTTTGCCTCTGCCTGAAAACAGTAAGAACAGTACAGTGAAACACCGAAAAATAATACCGCCACGTGGTTACCTATAGAAGATTTTAAAAAAAATACATTACAGTGCGAATTCATAAGTTTCGATTTCCGGAATTTCCTTCTCATAATTAGTTTTTTTTTTTGACGTAACAATATATTGACTCGTTAAGCAGCATCATTTTCACGTTGTCACATAGAAGGCATGAATATGTCGGGATCTGACATACCTGGGAGCAATTACCGACGCCATGCGTCGCGAACACGTCGATTTCGCACTGCATGAAAAATAATTTTACAGTGGTCGACAAAGCAGAAAGAAAAAAAAAAAGAGAAATGCCACAATGCGACAGAGACATTAAAATAGCTCGTGCCGGGGAAATGAACACGGTCTAGTTAAGCACTAACATGTAAAATATCCCACAAACAGCCCAAATTATAGCTACATGAATCTCACATCTGGCTTTCTCCGTCGTACTTCTTTAACGTGTATATAACAAAACACATAAAAGAGGCAAGCACAACATCGACCAGCATCATCCATGTCCATCACGCCCCATGTACGTAGAGAAAAAAAAAGCAAGAAAAAAAAAAGTAAGCAAACCTGGAGGCAGCCGTCCCTCCAACCAAATCCCTCCCTCTCACCCATTCTCCGCGAGTACGCCCAGCATGTAGTACGCGCCGATAAAGACGGCACAATTTTGCGCGCGCACACAGCCGATCGCGGAGGGACGGAAGAGACGCACCGGCAAGCCCGTAGCATCCATCGATAGTCACGGGACGGAGGGAAACCAGGCCGCGCAGCTGTGGCGGTTGCGACGCGCATTGCGACAGGGCGCCGCATTTTTTTTCGCGTCCGCCCGTGCGTAGAGAGCTGCTCCGGCGTCAGGGACGACGGGACCCCGCAGCAGCATGGCAGCGCCGCACGTGCTCGACTACGTGCTCTACGCGCTCCTGATGGCGCTGGGCGTGGCGCAGGGCCTGTACGTCTCGTGCCGCAAGCGCCGCGGCCACGACGTGAGCCGCGAGGCGTTCCTGGGCGACCGCAGCCTGGGCGTGCTGCCGCTGGCCGTGTCGGTGCTCGTCTCGACCGCCTCGCCGCTGGGGCTGGTGGCCCTGACGGCGCACTTCTACGCCTACGGCCTGCACCTCGTTTGGAACGTGCTGATCACCGTGTCGGCGGTGCCGCTGGTCGTGTACTGCGTCGTGCCCGTCTTCTACAGGCTCGGCGTCACCTCCATTTTCGAGGCAAGCCCCGAAAGACGCGCGGTGGAACGTCGAGGCGCCTATAGGAAAACCCTAGGGGTGTGATTGGGCTGGCGTGTCGCCGTCATCTCGGAATGCACAGCGCGAAATAGCGCGTGCGGCGAAGGAAACGGAGGAGAGGATCGGACAGTCGCGCGCGCAGTTGTATCATCAACGTGCGTGCAAGTTCACAGTTGCAGTGTTCGTCCTACCCGATTCTTGCCGTCTCTCTTCGCGCACGCTGTTTCAGGCTACGGTGACTTCTCTAAATAGCGTGCCCTCTCACGGTTACGCACGCCCTGCGTAGTCATCTACGCGCGAAGCCTCAAAGCCCGTCATTTGGGACGTTCCACATTGCCTTGTTGCACACGTGTTTCCAAAACAAATGCCATCGCGACTGGCAGCGTGCCCCGGCTCTATCGTCATGACCTCTCTGTTGGCCACCCCACGGTGTGATAAAGCCAATGGCCCGCTCTTTAAGCGCGTCGGGGTTTATTTGTGCAATTGCGCCGCCCAACGCCAGCCTTGTTCCTTCGTACAAATCCCACCGCGACCTTCGCGCAAGCTGCGGAGCTGCTTTGAAAAGTGGAGCCACATCGGTGGCTGCGCCACCTGTTGACGTCAAGATAAACTTAAGTCTCGCGTCCTGCGTTCCTGGGCGCGGTTAGGGCGGCTGTCATTACAGTAGTTGCAGCTTCATTTCTGAAAATCGTTTGGATCTACTCAATCGTGGAGCAAGTTCTGTTCATGCTACGATCGTGCCGCAATTCTAGTTCACGCATATAACCACGACTGCATGCGCTTAGATTATTCCGGCGATGTGAATATGAGCATTATGCGCACAAGATAAAAAGCAAGGAAATGGAAGACAGGGATTTCAACCAAAGGAGCGTCCAGTTTACCACCCCGCACTAGGAGTAAGGGAAAGGGAGAATATAAAGAGGAAGAAAGACCCTATAAATACTCTTTTGCCATCTTACTTGAGTAGAAATAGTACTGCTGCTAATTGTCGAAAAAACATAATAAGAAAGGACTATAGACATGGGTAATTGGAGATCGCAGGGAGAGGTCTTCGTGCTGGAGTGAACATATATGTAGGATGATGATGATGATGACAGAAATGTCAGCAAGAGAAAACCTCAGGATTTACGGGAAAAATAATAAGTAATACTAATAAATCAATCGCCTGCAAACTTTATTGCAGATAATTTCTTTATTCCCCAGTGTTTTACCGGTTCGAAAGAAACTTGTTTCACTAGGTCTTATTTCCCTGTTAACAGCGTCTTTTGCAAGCATGCTACGTGGTTTCCTTGGGAGTGTATTTCGCTATGTGACATAACACTTTTCTTCTGCGGCATCCTCATTTGACGTAAAAGAGCGACGATAACTTTTTCTTGTTCATTGTGCCTTAAAGAGGAAGAAATGTCCGCTACTACCATCATTCGAAACTACAGTGTGCCGTTCACGCTTGTATATTGAAGCTCCACTGAAGAAAAATATAAAGTGAAGCTAGCGGGCTAGAAAAACTCCTGCAATTGTAAACAGGCAACGTTTTCTGAAAGCGGGAGTTTGAGATGACAGAAAACGAAACACAGAAGAAAAACAATGTAGAAAGGCGGCGGAGCGAAAGCAATAACAAAGTCTCTAACGACACAAAGATTGCGCTCCGGGTGCAATATCAGTCTTACAGCGATAAGCACAAGAATCCCAAAGTATACATTTACCATTTGCTCAAAATAAACGTTTGCTCCTAATGTCTTGGTTATAAAGCATTGCAAGACTTCGGATGACTTGGTAGAGTCAGAGGAGCAGATGCGGCATGAATCGAGGATAATATCTTTTCATATGAGTTCTTCCGCTGTAACCCGGGTCAAACTAAAAAAAATTCACACTTGCACCTAACGGCATTGCGAGTGACTGAGTCCTTGTAGTCAGCTACATTTATTTATACCTTGGTGACTGATCTATTGTTTCTTTTTTCTTCTTCTGCTAGCTGTAGCATTGGTGGTGAGTCGAGTAGTCTCTCCATAAATGAATTGCTAGTTACACTGTCAAACTGCAATTTTCAGCAAACGAATTGTTTAATCGAAATAGAACTCTAAGCACAAGAACTTGTTGAAAAGCAACATAGCTAGCACAGATGTGTGTCCCCTCGTGGTCAATAACGGCCGAGCTGTACGGACAAGCCTATAGCGTAAGCCTGCTTGTGCAATCACGCAAGCTGACACCGGCTCAATGCGACCAGTGTAGCCGTTTCAGCAATCGTGTCGCTAGGCTTAGCCAGCTTATTGTCTGTTCAGTTACAAAGCTTTCTATTTAGCTAGCGGCGACATTTATTTAGCGAGCTGACAGAAGAGCCGCCGACATTGTATAGCTACTTCGAAGTGAGAAAAGTTGCTGAAAAAGCGACGTTTTAGAACGCAATTTATTTTGCCAGGGCTAGTATAGGCGGCCCGACCAAGTTGACAGAACAGCGCGTGGCATCTACGATTACGACGGCGCCCCGGCGGTCTCCAGTCACGGAGGCCATATGCTACGCTTCGTTGCGTCGAGAGAAACAGACTTCTCACTGCGCTCCCAAAATGTAACTTTGTTTTAAATTCTCTATTGAACCCAACGGAATGGGTCCTAACATTGCGGGTGCTGCAGTTTCACTGAATAAACGTCGGTTGTAGGACGTTTTGCAAACGTACTAGTAATTTAAATTACCAAAGGCTCTTGCAATAAATTCTAAGACGAAATGCAGAACGCAGAAGGGGAATAATAAGGCAGATCAACTGTAGAAACACGTGAAAGCACTGCTTCCGTTTGTCACGGCTTTCGAGCAAATCAATACTTCACGGGACTTTAACGTCCAACAGTGGGCGGTAACGTAGCATTTGATCTGTACGTATGGTCACACAATTGTCATCTCTGTGTTAACAGCATGACTATAACTGTGTGTCGCGGCGTTTAGTTCCCCTTTCTCGAGTGCTGAAAATAATTTTCGGACATGACGTGGACCAAGTGCGTTCTCGCGCTAGGGATATCGGGTAACCATCAGGTGTTTTCAGCTGAGCTGAATTTGTAATTTCTTTACAACCTCAGGAAAAACGCAGTATTTCAGCTCTCATCATCCACCGTTTAGCACATATATTAGCTCAGTAAAAGCCCTGTACATGCTGCTGGTAAAGTCACGGCTTATTGGTCACCTGCGCGGACGCTAGGTGATCGTGAATCTTTTCGATAGATGTGTGACGCTGCAACATGTTAACCTATACAATATAGCGTTACAACACGCCTGCAATACCTTAAACTCACTCGAGAGTTTAATGACAATTTCAGCGACCTTGCAGCAAATTTTAGAGAAGAATTAGTGACTGCTTCGTCTCGGTTTAGCGACATGGCCAGAGAAAAAGCTGGCAACATCGAATGCGACCAGCAATTACGCACAACTAACCCACAGCGAAGACAAGAAACAGACGTGAAACAGCGTTGGCAACAAAATCCGTGGCGCTGAATCAAAATGCAAAGCGCCGAACGTAGGCCTAATTAAGGCGCACACAGCGTGCAAGTCTTCATTCGTGCAGCTAATGACTTTACTATGGTAACTCGAGAGACCAGCGACAAAAACGCCGAAACACAATTTTCCAAAACAGTCCTGTCGATGGCCGATCACAACACAATGCTGGCCCACATTCAAATAGCTCCTCTTGTGTGAGTGCCCCCCCCCCCCCCCCTACAGTCGGCCATTGTTGCTGAGATTGTCTCCCTATCATACCGGTTATTATCACGAAAAGCGGGCGCCGAACCATCAACTGTAACGAGGCAAACCACCCACGTGAGCGAATTCGTACGAATACGCTTCCCCCCCCCCCCCATTCCACACACCCCGAAGATAAGAGAAAAGCCAGACCAGCTCATTCTGTCGTGCGTGCGTGCACGTGCGCGTGTGCGACACCGAAACAAAAATGTGGAAATAAAAGTTGCATAAAAAGTATAATGCGTTACTTCCTTTGAGGGTTACTTGTAGCTTCTGGAGACTATAATATGCGTAGTTCAAACCACTTACACTGTTCAACATGGTGAATACGATTATTAATCAATTAACATTTCTCTCTGAGGTGTACGTCAATCGAGAGTTCACATTTTGCTCAGCTCAAGGCCATCCCGCTTTCCCTTCAAATTCGCGCGATTCTAAAGGTTCTGGATCTATTCGTATACAGAATTCCTAACGTTTACACTGTCCTTGCCGTTTCCCATGACGAGGCCACTGGGAACAACTGTCGAGTGTCTCTCTCTATGTCGCGTTCTGCGCAACAGTGTACAGGCCGCAGACCAGTATATAGGCCACCTGCTTCTGTCACATACTCGTTAAAGAACACGCGCAAAAGTAAACAAAACATAAATACATACGTGGATGGACTAAAAATTTCGATGCAATTAATCGGAAAGCTTTCATCGAGTATTCGTACTTGTGTATCTATAGTTTGTGCGTAAATAAAAAGTAAACTAAACTGTTTATTTATGTGAGTTAAGTTTGCAAAAAATAAAAGTAACCGTACTATACTTCGATCGTCCGATGCCTTTTAGATCGAGTCCTACACAGCGATCTTTTGCGTGAGTAGGCATACCAAGCACATCAAACTCACACAGACGCAATCGAGCGCATAAGCTATAAGGAGGCAAAGAAGGTTGCTCGTGTAGTTGGTTCCTTTGCTTATTAACGGTCAAGCCAGCTGGACTGAAGAGGTGCTCGCACACAGTTTCCTTCTTTCAGTGTTGAGCAAGCCAAGCGAGGGCTTCGGCTGATTTTTTTTGTGCTCATTACCTATCCTCAACCGTTTGTTCGCTGCGAAAATGATAATACCTGAATAACTCAAGAATCGATCAATTAGAAAGTTAGACACTCAGTCGCCGAACCCTAAATAATATAGTTGCAAGCTCGTACGAACAGTGTAGCAACAGCGTAAATCCTTCCCTCCCCCCCCCCCCCTTTCTTTTTGGCTTTTTAACGCATAGTATCGAAGGGACACATACATGCTATTTTTTGTTGTTGTGTTCTTGTTTCTTTTTAATTTTATACATTTAAATGCTGTGTATCTTGCTTTTCAGTACATTCGCATGAGATACAACGCTTTTATTTCGTTGACGGCGTGTGTTATCTACCTCATTCTAACGGTGAGTACTCCTGTTTCACGAGACTGAATGCGACCGGAATTGCTCTCTATCGAGCCGCGCTGTAAGAAACGTGAGGGTCAGTTCAGGCAATGCTGCTCGGGAAAGTGCACAATAATAATAATAATAATAATAATAATAATAATAATAATAATAATAATAATAATAATAATAATAATAATAATAATAATAATAATTTATTAGAAAAGTTGCTCTTACAAGTACATATTCTGTCAACCTAATCAGTCACATCCTTGAGAGTGGGCGCTAAGCTCATCGTTCACGCACCGTCTGAACAATAGTACCAATAAAGAACGTGGCAGAGCAACAAAGTACAATGCCCTGAAATTCAAGGAGAAATTGAGAACCCATGCGTCTCAAAAGAAACAATATCAATACGCAGCACCAAGCAATACACAAACAATACACAATGTGCGGATTTTCTGACGCCACCAGCGTAGCTGGAAGAGCAGCTCGACAGAAAAGAACAGTTGATATCTTTGTCTGGCTGACCATTTTCCAAACGAACGTTTCACTTGTCTAAAGCAGTGAAGAGGAAGCGTTAGCTCGGGTGCTCCTATCTAAACACATATAAAAGCAGAATTCGTTTTTCTCGTCAACCACTGCGCCAAATCTTGACGAGGTGTGTTGCTTTTAAAAGAAAAAAATTCAAATCTAGTTGCTGTTGGTTTCGAATTTTTGATTTAGGTAGTCAATTTTTTGTTAAAAATTGGCAAAAATCGAAAATTTTCAGAAAACGAAACTATCAAGTTTACCATTCTATAACTCAGCAATGAAAAATGATATCACAATACTGTGAATTGCATCTAATAGTACATCTACAGCGGACAAAATTGATATGTTACACGTGAATCTTCAGAAATTCAGTAGTATGAAGATACAGCTTTTGGAGAACCCTAGTACACAACGTAACCAATTCACGTAAGATATAAACTGACAAATCGCATTTTTCCGCTTTGAATAATCTAATGGATGCCGTTTACAGAACAGCGATATCTGTTCTTGATGCAGAGAAATAATTTTTTAACTTCGTGCTTCTATTTTGTTTCACACTTTCGAAGTTTTGAAAATTTGTTTAACAATATTTAGGACTTAAATCAAAATTGCGCTTCCAACAGTCACTAGAATTTAACTTCATCTCGCAAATGTAACAAATTTCATTAAAATCGCTCGAGCGGTTATCTCAAAAAAAGCGTTTCTGCGTTCTACGTGTATTTGAATAGGCCGCGTCGGAGTTGGGCCCGAGCTAAAGCTTCCTCTTAATGCGCATCAATTCTTTTGGGATAGATTTAAACATGAATGGCACTTGAAATTCGCTGGTGCTTTTATCATAATATGTGTACGAAACTGTACTTATGCAGTATCTCTCCGTCTTCTGAGATGTTTTATTTTTATGCAGTGTTATCTTAAATTATGTGTTATACTACCTAAGGATATCATGAAAAGCCAACAAACAATGACACCAAGGGAAACATAGGGAATGTTACTTGTACTTACTAACTGAAATAAAGAAATGAGTAATTAATGGCAATGAAAATGGATGAAAGAACAAGTTGCTGCAGGTTCGGAACCATCCCACGTCTTCGCATTACGCGAACGAGAGCATCACACGTTCGCGTTTTTTTTTTTTCATCCACTCTCATTGCCATTAATTACTTTTATTTATTTCAATTAGTACGTACAAGCAATTTTCCCTATGTTTTCCTTGGTGTCATTGTTTGCTTCTCTTGATATGATTAATAAAAATCGGGACCCCCGGTTAACCCCCTTTCTTGTCGTTACTACCTAAGAATGGCATATATATGTCTAACGAATTCTTGTAAGTTTAGTGCACAAACATAATTTAATATTTGATTCTTGTCATTGTTATGGAGTCGTGAACGACATGTCAATATCCTTATCAATTTTCCTAATTTGTTTGATTCTTGCCTGCCTACTTTCAGAGTAGTCACCGTCAACTATGGAAGCGCATCGAATTGCACTTTCTCTTTGTGACATGTAAACGTTTGAAGGTTTTCTCCGTAGCATAGCCTGTAGACGTGTGCTGGAACTGCCCCTATAGCATCTTGTAAACTTGCTAGACCTGTTTTTCTCAGGTAAAAAATTCCCCGGCATGTAGGCCATGGTACTTAGGAGCCCCACTGTACTCTAACGGCGAGCACCTGCAACATTGCCCACAGTTTTGGTGCAGGTAAAGACTACACTTAAAATCAAGGTGTTTATAAGGCTCCTTATGCAGACGACTTTTTTGGTTGACTTTGGTTGACAAATATGTAACAATGATACATCCAACCCGTAATGCTGTTAACATCATGTTGTGTACATGTCACTGCCCCTCTCGTACGACGTGTCTGGATACACTAACGCAGTATCATCAGCGTACTTGTAAAAAAAGGGAAGACAGTGGTAACGTATTGAGATCATTTGTGCGTGCGTTCAAACACAAATGGTCCAATGGTAGATCCCTGGGTAATTCCATAATTGATGACCTATATTTTTTTTGCTCGTCAGATTTCCTGATTTTACTGCTTGATAGCTTTCTGCAAATGGCATTGGAAAAAGAAAGCTGCAAACTTCTCTTTAAAACTCATTAGTTGCAGCTTGTTGAGAAGTACAGAGGGATTTACGGTGTCATGTCTAGCTCATATGAAAAAAACAACAAGGCAAGAGCAATTTTATGGTTGTGTCACAGCATAATTCCCACCGTCGATAAATATATTACATAACCCTTGGTAAACTTAATAGAGCGCATCAAAGTTTGCGTCAGCGATTAGTGTATCAAACTCAACGCCATAAAAAAACAAAAAAGAAAATGTTCAATGGGGAAAGTTTTTCTCTACCGCACACACGAAGCTGATCCAGAACATTCACCGCTGTTGCAGCTGAGAAGCATCCCTCGAACTGGGAATAAATGAACTAAGAAAGTAAGAGTATTAAAAATAAGGAGTATTTCAGTCCAGCTAGATCATAACCCACGCAGTACGTCAAAGGTGGCGCAAAACTACACTGTGTAAAACTGCGCAGTATTGTAAATAGCATATTCCTCTTCAAAACAACTTCAAGCATGTTAAAAGCTCAATTCATTTTCGGTAACGTGAAAAAAAGAAAGAAAAAAATGAAACAGATGAAAAAACCATTCTAATAGTCCTGCATAGAAACTGCGACTTTATTTCGCGTGGTCTCCTTTCTGTATAGTACTGTGTAGTGTAACTGATCAGTGAAGAAATTCCGAGAAAGGTGGACTCTTTCTCGATGCTGTCTCTTTCAGCAAAGCGTCGGCGCCGCCCTCATCTTCTCAGCCGCACTCACAACGCACACGAGTAAGTCACTCACCCCCAGCTATAACTGGCACCTCAAATAGTGTTCCTTATCTCTTCCAGTATTCGGCATACCGGTCACAGCAGCCAGCATCATGTTCGGCCTAATGGGCACCTACTACGCTGCCGTTGTAAGTATACGTGTGCATCTCGTAGACTTGGAGCTCGACATCGACAGGAAAACAAGGGGGTTATAAAGCTGAAAGGAGTCCGGCAATGTGGATTTGCATCAAACACGAGTAAACGACATTCTCGTTCCTACCAGTAGACGACACTAACTTGATTTGGGAAGTCACCGCAAGGATCGATCACACGAGACTTGAAGAAAGGGACAACACGAAGCGGTACTGACAACTGATGATTTAATGGAACAAACGTCGAGCTTATATAGCTCAGACAGACGTGTGCACCCGAAAAGCAACATAAAAAAGCACCCGAAAAGTCTCGTGTGTTCCTTGCGGTAACATCCCAAATCATGAATCACCAACTGACCTACACCCACACTCTGCTATGGGACACTAACTTAATTGAAAGAGTTGCTGCTTTCTTTCTGCAAACATGTATCTGTGGCGATAACCGCTTGCAGCGCATGCGATGCCTCCGTACCTAGTGTATAGAGAACTGTAGGTATCTTTCAAGGTGTTTAAAAAAAAAAAACGTGTCCAGCCTGTGATCGCGACCGATCTGGCGTAGCATGAACCTGATCTGCTTGAGGACCCAGCTTTGGCACCGACCAGTGCCGATGTCTTTTTCAAGTAAAAATTATGACTATGTTATATACGCACGTATCCTTTCTTCGAAGAACGTTCTGCTAACAACGCGTGAGCACGATCCAACTTTTATTTACATTTCGTTTCATTATTCTCTCTTTGTTCTTGTTTCGTAACTAATACATGTATGTACTCTGTGACTAATAGAGAAGGAGTAGCCGGCAAATACCAAGCTCACAAAGTTTCCTAGACACGCGTATAAGAAAACTAAAATTAGAAGAATCAAAGAGAAATTATTGTTACTTAAGCCGGCAATGCGAAAATAAACGAGGAAACTAAACACGCGAGAAAAATACCATGATCACTGGAAAGTTGCCAAGCGAATTAGGGTTCGACGACGAACGATTCTTAACCAATGATATGCTGCAGTTTTATGGGCGCTCGACAGCCGCAGAATTTTCGTGCTATCAATTGGAAGCATGAAGTATTCGTGCAAATTGATTAAGCACGTACATAAGAAATAATAAAGATGCGCAAACAGGACACGGACAAAAAAAATTTTGAAGGTCCTCCCAGGCAATGTGGGACCTGACGTTATGCGATGCATTTGGCAGGTATCTGGTTATCCAGCGTTGTATAGTGTTCCGCAAAGGCATACCACGCCCACCAGCGCGTTTGTGTATATCGAGTAGTTGGGTGAGTGATGAGAGCGCACATGTGTGTGACGTCACCAGCAAGACTACGACCACGTTGACGACGATTGCATATTGCCGCTGTCGGGAGATCTGCTGCGGCCGTTCGACGCAAATTCATACAGGGAGATTATTCGTTTCTGCATAGTTACTGAACGGGCGTTGGCGAGACAAACGCGGATTGTGACGTGATGTGTGACTAAGCGTTATACAATCGTAAGCACCTATGTTTGTGTCATGTGGTCTGGGTTAAAACGAAGATGGTATTGATACTCCGGTGAAAAATATGTCACAACGTGAACAACCTGGGTTTCTCATGAAGGCGATGCAACGTCTCAAAGTTTCTGCATAGCGTTGGTTCCTACGAGGAACATACTACCGAATGTGGGCCGATCCCGGAGATTGTGCAGTCTAACAGTGCGCCCAAAGCGCGAGGTGTTGCGAGGACAGAAGACGAGAAAGTGGCACGGGACGCACGCGCGAACTGCCCCTCAAATAGCTAGACGGCTTTGGAACGAGAGGATGTAGTCGTGGCCTAGTGGTTAGAGCACTGGGCTACTCTGTTTGAAGCGTTTGCCGTGCTCTGCCCTGTCCCAACTTTCTTTCCGTTAGTCTTAATAGCGCTAGTAACTATGTCTCGGCAAATGCATCAACACCCACTAGCCCAACTTTCTGCGTTAATTACTGTGTTTGAAGCCAGAGGTTCGATTCCACTGTCGGTCATGCATGCTCTATTACAAAGGTCCGAAGATTGGCGAAACACGCTAGACCTCTCTAAGGTGCCCGGAATGAGGCAAGGAATGCTTCGCTGTAAAACAGACAGACAGACACACACATATGCTTGCAAATCTACTTCAAGCAGTTTATTCTTGTTACCATGTTACTACGTTGGACTCCGTGGACATCAACGTAATCGGAGCAGTCAGAGCACAAAGCAAGGTTTAGTTTGTTATTTGTACAAGGTGCAGTTCCTTCTACTTTCCTCGTTCTGCGCACTGACGTGCTCCGATTACGCTGATGTCCGCCAGGCATAAAGTAGTAACATCGTAACAAGAATAAGTAGCGCATTTGTGTCTGTGCATGTGCTTTTCTTTCTGTTTCTGTCCACTTCACGTTTCATTATTATTAATTATAGAATACCAAAGTGCCTAAACTGCCACACTTATGAACACATTCTGCGTTCTTCGTCGCAAATCAGACCCCGAAAGATATTTCAGTGGGTTAACACTTTGCATAATCCCAGGCACTCGGACGACGCCGCATGGCGAACACCAAATTCTCATTCGGCGCGCGAGACAGGAGCAGGAGTGAATGTACAAAAATCATTTCTGCCCTTGCCGTATGCAAATAGCTTCGAGAGTTCATTCGGAGACCACCCGCTGTGATGATGACGACGAGGAGGAAATAACTTTCATTAGCCTCACAGAAAAGGAAGCATGGCCCCAGTGCGGGCCTCTTCGGTATTGGCTATAAGCACTCCTAACCCAGCACACTGGTGATGTGTTGCACCGGAAGCGGTCACCACATTTTTTTTTTTCGAACTTAACACTTACGGGGGGGGGGGGGGGAAGCGTTTTTTTCAGCGGCTGGGACGCTCGTTTCGAGGTGACCTTGAAAGCGTTGGTTTTGTTTTTCACCTCTCTCTCCAATAAGAGCCTCGAGAGTTCGGTTAACGCCCTGCGCCCCGTCCCTCGCGCAGGCGGGACTCCGGGGTGTCGTGTGGACGGACTGCTTGCAGGCGCTGATCACCCTGCTGGCGCCGCTGGTGGTCATCGGCAAAGTGGTGTACGACTCGACCGTCGGTACGGTGACCTTGCGTCCCTTGGACGACATCGAGGTCGATAAATACATACTCGAGTAAGTGTACGTTTTGTTCAATGCTCATCATTGTTCAGCTACTCAACTGTAACAAAGAAAAAAAAAGATGAAGAAAAAATGATCGCCTTTGATCCCCAGCGCGGTGCTCCCGCTCCTTCTTGGCTCCTTTAGCATACATGGCTCCTTTTAACGAACACAGCATTCTATGTGCTTGTTGGGACGTTTTCCTAATTGCTTGATTGCACTCATTTTCATTGCACATCAGGTAACTGTAGGTATTTAATTATTTAAGTCTTTTATCATTAACAAGCTTCTCAGTTGACCGGACGTCCAGTTGCGAGCGCCTACATCAAATAATATGAATAGGCCACATTTTTTAACAAAGCGACTTCGCATAAACGTTATATTTCAATTTGTTCAGAAATTAGAACACACTAAATATTCGATTCGATACTAGAATTGTCCTTCTTTTCAAATAGTCGTGTTCCAATTGATTCTGAAATTTCACTATTCGGACAATCCTACAAAATGTATGTTGTACGAGGTATTAGACAAGTTTTTAGCAAGCTACCAGAGACGCGTACTTTATCTCTTAGCGCATCGCTTTTTCCTTTTTTGTTGCGCTTAAGCGTAAATCTGTTAAGACACGGATGGGCATTTCGTCCTTACGCTCATATCGGAGGCACGCTCGGCTCTCTCTCTAAAGCCAAATGTGTCGCTATAGACCCCCATGAGCCCTACCTAGCTATCTTCTTTAAATCTTCGTCAGCCTAATTTATGCCTCTCAGTAAAGGCATCTCTCGCTTCCTCTGAGCTAGCACCAGGGTTTCTGCAGTATTCGTGGGGCGCGAAGCAGCACAGTTGCCTAGTGCAGCTTTTGTCAGTGGCATTAGTATTTTCCATGCATTTATTTTCCAAGGCAATAGCGCTTTATCGGGCTAAAGAAAGAAAGAAACCGGCTCGTTCTATTGCTCGGTTAGAAAGGTAAAAACAAAGCTAAATGCGCTGGATGGAGACGCAAGACGCGCAATTGGAGACATAAAAAACATCCATATATATATATATAAACAAAACACATATATACACATACAAGGCTCTAAAGTATAGTTACTTTTGAGAAGTTCGTTTTTGAAACCCAAATTGAATTTCGCTTTCGTGTAATGAATAGATGAGCCGCCGTACTGCTGAAGTGCGCGCTCCACGAGAGATGCAGGTGAAACAAACGTATTTGAAGCTCGCTGAGTCATCTTCCCTATCTACGTGTACATGCATCAGTTTGATCATGTGACGTTATTTGTCGTGCTACTCTCATGACCACAAATCCGCCGAGAAAACGACATAATTTCTGTCAGTATATCTACAGGAGTGAACCAAGTTTTCACGTACAGTAATTCTTCGCTATAACAAAATATGGCATTATTAGAAATATCGCTTTATTCGAAGTTCGTCGCAGTCCCGTCAGCGGTGTATGCCTTTTTAACTAAATTGCTTGGAGTGCAGCGGCACCGCAGTCAGTTTAGTACGAAATGCGAAGCGGCAAATTCGCACGGGACCGCTAGGTGCGCGTCACAGAGTTTAACCGTTTGCATTTCTTGGTACCTATCTGAAAAGGCAAAGAATGCTACGCTTGCAGTACTGCAGCACAACTAGCAGACACTACATAGTGGTAACTCCTCTGAAATAACTGTATGACGTCATGATAACCGACGGACGAGGCCGCTGCGCGCCAACAGTCTTTCTTTTTCTATCATCTTACCCCCTCCACTCTCTCCGTGCAGGGCAGCCAACCAAAACTACGCCTAGTTAGCTTCCCTGTCTTTCTACGTGGTTGTTCATAAGTATTTAGCCTTACCCCGAAAAAAATTGAACTAGGTAGCTGTAACTGCGACACTATTCTACATATTGTTCCAGAAAGCCAATGCACTTGCGAAATCTGTCCTACAGCCTCTTAAGTCCTTGCAAATGAAATTCTTCCGTCTGGTGACGCAACCACTCATTTGCAGGATTAGTTGCCTCCAGAACACCCCCGTATTGTTGACCATTTAGCTTTTTTGAAGATTGGCGAACAAGATAATAGAAGGAGTCAGGTCGGGCGAATAGGGTGGATGGGACATCACTTGAAATCCTGAGTAGGTCAGTTTTCACATTCTTACACCCGCAATGCAGCTAGGTGTTGTCATGCAACAGGATTACATCTTTGGAGAGCTTTGCTCTATGGTTTATATATATTTTTAAAGCGAAAGCCTTTTTAGGCTCATGGTGAAGTTTGTGTCAGCAGACCTGACTGCCGGAGTGTCCGCCGAAGCGCCATTACGCCATATGAAGACATATTAAAGAATGAAAAATGATTGATAGTGACAGTTAGTTAATGATAGCTTTATAATAGAGATTGGTAGAGGGTAATAATAATAATAATAATAATAATAATAAGTAATGACCGGTATGTCTAACGACGAATTGTAACGACTCCAAGTGATTACAAGTGACTAAAAATGCTTAGTAATGACCAGCAATGACTAATAATGAGTGAAATGACTTGTAATGACTAGCAATGACTACGAAATGACCAATATGTATAACGACGGCTTGTAATGACCACAATTGATTACAAATGACTAAGCATGGTTAGTATTGAGTAGTAATGACTAAAAGAAAGAAGAGAAAGAGAAGAGGCAAAGAGAAAGAGGCGAATGATAAGAGGAGGAAGAGTAGGCTTTCGCCGTCCACCTCTTAATAGAGATCTTAAGAGACCCTGTAATTTTTTTATGTTTCACCGCAACTTTGTCTATACAGCACCGTAATATTCTGAATTAATGGCTGAACTCTCTTGGAGGTCATCCACCACCAGAACTAGCTTTCCATCAAATAAAGAAACCTGTTTCGATTTGCTTCTGCACCGACCTTTGCACACGGAACTTCTTTGGTCTGGGGAAACCACTGTGCTTTCATTTCTTAGACTGTTCATTTGCCTCGAGATCCTAACAGTAGACGCATGTTACCATGTTTGTCCAGACAATCTGATCAAATTTTTTTCGAAATGTTCCAGAACAGCCACCGATGTCTGCACACGTTCTTTTGCTCACTTATCAAAAGCGTTGGCATCCACTTCGCTGCAACCTTTTTCATTTTTAAGTAGTCGTGGATAATTGCACCAACTCTAACGTGATATTCCCATATATGGAGCAATACGTTCGGCTGATTATCAGTGGTCCGCTATAAACATGTCACGCATGGCTTTAACATTCGCAATCACAGAGACAGAAACAGCACTTCCACTGGCTTTGTCCCTTTCAACGCCAAATTCGCCAGCTCTAAAATTGGCAACCAAACGCTTAACGGTAGCATATATGAAGGGCTACAGTCATTCAAAGTTCGTTATATTTCATTATGGGTCTGCTTCCAACATTTCCCTTGGAGAAACAGGAACTTGATTGTGGTTCTATGCTGTGCAACACCGAAGTTTTCTGGAGGTGCTGTCATGTTCATATTAAACCGGATAAATAATAATAAGCTTACGACATATGTAGCTGATTTTTTTCATCGTGCAATATAAATGAGCTGTCTAATATGCCTTACAATTTACAACCACCTAGTTAAATTTTTTCTGGGTAAGGTTAAAATAATTATCACATTCCGTACATCTATCTATCTATCTATCTATCTATCTATCTATCTATCTATCTATCTATCTATCTATCTATCTATCTATCTATCTATCTATCTATCTATCTATCTATCTATCTATCTATCTATCTATCTATCTATCTATCTATCTATCTATCTATTTCTCTCGTCACTGTTATGTGGCAACTATCGAGCGCGGATTTGTTTCACAAATGCCTTTTGCGAGCTTCGGCGCTATTAGAGTGCGCGTCCATCTTTCCTTTGGAGACTTTAAAGCCTCTCTACTTACAACAAAGTACCGCTTATAACGAAGTCAATTTCTTGTCCCGACGGGTTTGTTATCGCGAAGATTCGCTGTACCTGTTTTACATCCTCAGATTACTTGATATTTGAATATTGACTTATTTCAACGTGACAGTGCAGGGCGCGTCAAGTTTTAGGGAAAGTTAGAATTTTTTGAGCGCGAGACATTCAAGGTATCCCTGCCCGCTCTCTCCCGTGGCCCACGAGATCGAGAAAGCAAATGACGGCTTAACTTTGAAACACAAGCAGACGTAAACACTGTACTGTGAATTATCCTTGCTTAACTGAGTTTCGATTGGATTCCAGCGTCAGTATGGACCTGACCAAGGAGGAAAACGTGTGGTCCTGCCTAGTGGGAGGCTTGGCATCTTTCCTCTACCGGCTGGGATTTGACCAAATGGTTTTGCAGAGGTACCTCGCATCGAGGAATCTGAGCGCTGCCCAGAGGTGTGTGCAACAAAAAAATATTATAGACAGCTTCCTAAGAGGATGCTGCGCAGGTGCCTTGCTAACAAATGCCCCGGTGCAACCGCATAAACGTCTACAATGTGATAATGTTAAACGGGACGTCACATTTGTAATAAAGCCAATACAACTGGAACATTTATTCGTCTTTGTCGGGAATAAGTGGCTGATATAACTAACTTAAAATAGTATTGGCGTCGCATGGAACGCGAACAGTCGACAGCCGAGCACGGGCACGAAGTATAACTGAAGGTAAACAGTACGTGCCGTCTGTCAGTCATCACCAGAGACAGGCGGGCACATTCGGTTTGCCCGCAGAGTGCGAGGGTGCTTGCCCAATACTGCGACAGCTATGCCTCTGCTCTGTGTTTTTTTTTTTTTCTCGCTTCCTAAGTAAAAAAGAAAATAAGCAAGTCGGATAAAATAGAAGAAAAGCTATCGCATGCAGCAAGGCAAGCGTACTCGCACTGTTCGCTAAACCGGATGTGCGTGCCTGTCTCGGTTGATGACATCAAACAGTGAAATGCCACGAGCTTATTCGAGGCCGTTTGAACTATAGAAAAGAAGCACTCATTGAGTGCAAGTCGACTACATTTATTGAATTACTTTTTTGTTTATTATTTTTCTTGTACCTATATGCAGGACTGCCATAGTCGGAGTGTGCTTTTCTGGGTTGTACTACCTTGTGCTAATGGCAGGAGCGGCCGCCCTGATATATCGGTTTAGAGACTGCGATCCGATGCTCTCGAAATCGACTTCGACCCTGGACCAGGTAAAGCAAATCGCGTTTCGCGCACTTACGTCAACGCTCTTGCATGAGTGGCGCACAATCGATGCTTACGCCTTCCTGCAGGTCCTTCCGTTCTACGTAAAGAAAGAGCTGGCGCCTGTGCTGGGCTTTTCAGGCATCTTTCTCGCCGGGGTCGTGAGCTCCTCAACAAGGCGAGTCGTGAAACCACCTAGTGCACCGCCGCGGCTTATGTAGTGCATATCTTGGGAACTGTCGCCGAAGTGTATGCGATGTCAGTACCGAACCGGTTATATCTAGGCCGGTGTAATTTAAGGATTCGTTCTGCCCGATTCCAGTTCTTTCTCATCATCCACCGGTTACGACCATCCCACGCTGTTGATAACGTGTACATATAGTCAGGGCCCGGCTCGGGCCACTGCGTAAGCAAGGAATAAAGGAATAGGAGTAGAATAAAAGTATTACCTAATCCTTATATAAGTAACAAGCTGCGTACCTTAAAAGCAAACATACCAGAGAGAAATAGATTGGATATTCCACACTGCTCCCTCCACTCTCTAAATATATACAACAGGCAATTATCTAAGCAAAAAAAAAAAAAAAAGACGGGCTTTCACATATTTATTATAAAATAGATCAGTGGCACGCATTTTATCCACATTCCTTAAGTGTTATACTTATTTCTTATTCTTACCCCGACCTAATTGTTATATACGTAACAAACTCCATACCTTAAAGGGCCCCTCACCAGGCGCCATTGCGAATTTCGGTTATACGCTGGAAGTTGTTACGTGTCCTCTAGGGAGAGTTCTGCCGCAAAAAAAAAAACTTTCAAATTGGCTCATTAATAGCCGAGATAGAAATACATCAGTGCCACCAACCCATGATCTCAGGAGGAGAGCTTCACCGCAAACATTGACACTCTCTCCACTTGCCCCGTCTAGCCTCCGCAAGCGAAATTCCTTCCCTGCGTTCTCCCATATACCGAACCTCGAGGATCGCGTGACGCATACGTCACGGGCCCCGCCTTCATTTTTTTTTCACTTTCTTTTGCGGTGCGGCGCACTTACGCTGACGGCGTCGCGCGCGAGCTGTTGCGTTCGTCTCGCTTCGCTCAGCGCACGACTTTCCGCGCTGTGCACGAGGACACCTGACTAGCGGTATGTCTGTGCTTCACAAATACTGAGGCAGATTACACACGGATCAGGGAGCATGATCGCGCGCTGGAACACGTAGAAAGTGGCATAGTTTCGGTGTCAGCGCGTGCGACTGCACGCCGTGGAAAGAAGCAGACAAAACGGAATTACATCTCTCTTGCTGCGGTGCGAAGTAAAACAAATACACGCAGACATTTTATTTGTGTGCTTTATTTCTCTAAGCTTTAATTCGTATGTACAAGCAACATATTACACAAATAACTGATCTTGCCTTCAATAACTCTCGAAGTTACGAGTCACTGAGAGCGACGTCACAGCAAAGACACATGTACGTAGGCGCACTAGCACGTATACGTCATCCCTCCGGCTTGAAGCGTGGCACACGCGAGGAGAATGGCAAACGGCGTTCGGTTTGAAATTTCAGCTCTTTTCGCGGCGCGTAGCGATGTAATACATAGCAGACACGATCGTTAGAGCACATTGTATGCAGGGTGCTTGTCAGCTCAACATGGCCAGACTTGGTGAGGGGCCCTTTAAGAGCAAACATGCCAGAGAGGAATATGTTCCATATTGTTCCCTCGACTCTTCAAATGTACAGGGTGCTCAAGATTAAGCTTTATGGTTTTCTTAATATTAGGCATTGGGAGGCACGCGAAGACCACCTGTGCAAATAAGTTATGTGGCCAGGGGGACACAAAGCGATATGATAATTATCACTGTCAGCAGCCCAATTAACTAAAATTGAATAGTTAATTTCTTGTTGACCGCAGTATAAGCGGGTACGTTTGTATTGAAAAGTTAGGGGCAGTCGTGTTTCTGCGTAGTATCAGTTGGAAGAATTCCTCTGTCGGGTCTGTGCTCCGAGATATCCGACTCCAATTTTTCATTGTCGTTCGCATGATTACGCATGCAAGAGAGTGATCGTCGGCGCAAAGCTCCTCCCTGGTGTGACGCGGCTGTTGCGTGCGGCGCTTATTCTAAAAACGGGGCGGACCTAGGCACTGGCAAACATGAAAACTGTCCACCTTCCCCTCTCGGCTGGTGAAATAAAAGATCAGAGAACCCGGAACAGCTGTCGCAACAGGCGACAACGCAGCCTGTAACGATGGCGGCGGCTGCCATGGCGAGATAATGGCGCGAGCGGAGAAGCCGGAGGGCAGTGCGCGTGCGTAATGGTGACTGGACGAGCGGGCATGGTCCTTGCCTGGGCTACGCAAATAAAGTGACTGCTGATTTCCGAGTACTGTAAAGTTTTATTGCAATCAAGAGCAATAACTGCACGGCACACCGACCGCGGTTTCGCCAGCCGTGGGGTCATGTACGCATGTCACCATTTACATGAAGTCACACTTTCGTTGACATGCGCAGAAAGTTCATAGAAAGACACGTGCCTCTTTCGAAATACACACTTGAACGTTAGCGCTCTCGTCATTTCTATGTCTGTCCCTCGCTTTTTAGCGCTATTGAAGTTCCGAGCATTACTGATCTAACGTGTCGCATGACTCAGCACATCCGAGCCATCTTTACGGTCACTGCGTAAGAGTCGGTGCGCACTCTTGAAAAATCGCCTCCACGTGGAAATAAATACATAAATAAACTACTCCGACAACGAAAGCTTACTCCGTATACTGCGTTCTAGATTGAAGAACTGAAATATGAGCTAGATTATGCAGATTCATCGCGGGGACACGGGTCCCGTTGTCCGTCCCCTTCAGATGTGTGTTCTGTTTGGTGTCCATGACACTACGATGCGTTTCATACGGTACGCAGCAAGTCCATAAAAAAATGCCGGCAGCCTTAAACTCAGGCGCGGTGATCGTGTAGGTCGCCCGTGGCCAGCGTTTCAATGGCCGTGGCAAGAAAAGGACTAAAAGATAAAAAGCGAATCTTACAACGGCGCAGCGTACGCATTGCCAAGAAGACAATGTTACAACAAATTATGTATTTCTAAAGTCAGCGCTCCTACTTTAACTCTCATCCCAAAGCACATACGTACACCAATAAACTAAACCATTATCTTCCTCGCCAAGCATCTAAACAACTGAGTATTATTAGAAGAAACATAATTATAAAGAAACGTAATAAGAAGAAACATGTTTTGTTTGCTCTTTAGTGAGTTAGCAATTTACACTCGAGGCACATTCGTGTAGTCGACGGCCCATATAGTGCCTTACTGCGTTGGGCTGCAAAAGAAAGCGACGAAGCCAAGTGGATGTGCCCTCACGTTAGGCTCAATCAGCTGCTGTTGCATATATCTACAGGGGAGCGTTCTGCATGCCTTCTCTGCTGGCATGTGAGCGTTGTGAGCACAGTTTCCGAGCAGTTGCGTGCCCACCGTGGTGTGTTTACTGTTGTCTGAGCGGAGCGGATATGCACTTCAAAGCCACGCACGCAGTAGACGGTTTTCATTTGTCTTTCTCATCTCTTACACCACTGCGAGAAGCCATGCTAGCTGCCAGCTGTCTCTGCTACGCAGCAGCAGTTGCCTCGCGTGCTGTGTCGAGCCAGCATGTCGCTCCCGCGTATTCTTAGAATGCCGTCTGCGGATCCATCGGCGTAACGCTAAAACTCGCTATCGGTTTCCCGGTTTCGCTCACCGGGCGAGACCGCGCAGTTTTTTTAATCCTCTTATTTAGGGGCGCCTAATTAGA